>NW_010253534.1:0-1158 GCF_000690775.1 Eurypyga helias
GGCTGCTGTAGGCTCGTGTCCCTGTCCCTCTCATTGTTGGTTCAATGAGAGGTGGTGTTTTGGAAGGATTTTGTGGGGGTGGCAGGGTCTGTAAGCCCCCCTGGGATGGCCAGGGAGAAAGGCAGGGCTTGGTGCTTCTCCCTGCGCTCTGGGTTGACGCTGCAGGTGCTCCCCGCCCTGTGCTGCAGCTTGAATCCAAACTCAGGTCCTCGGAGCCCTCTCAGCACGAATTCAAAGCGCTCCTGGATTATGTCAATGCTGAAGGTGGTAGCAGGAGGGAGAGTTGTGGCATTTCAGCAAAGGGGATCCCAGAACCCCCTTGGGCTCAATTTTTCTTTGACTTGATTGTAATGCCCCCGTCTGCCAGGGGAGCAGGCGGGAGGGGGGCTCAGCACAGCGCCGGGCGGGCACCCCCAGCTCAGGGGCGTGTGGTGGCAGCGCGTGCTCTTGCTCCCCCAGGCCCTGGAGGCTCCTGCTGTGCAGCTCCTGTGCCTCCCTGGGGATCCACCAGCTCTGCTCCGGCCTGGGGGAAGATGCCGGCTCCTGGGTGTGCGGCGGCTGCAGCAGCACGTGAACCGGTGAGGTGACCTCGATCACCGGCCGTCGCGGACGCTGCCGCCGAATCTTCCACCTCTCCCGTGGGAGCGAGCGAGGCCGCGTCTCCCAGTTCGTCGACGAATTCAAGTCATGGAGCTGCCCCTTGGGGCCGGAGCCTGGGTGCAGGAGGACGGCCCCCCCCAGAACAGGGATCCTCGCACAGCGCCCCGGCTCCTGGCACTTTGCCTGAGGAAGAGGCCAGGATCCTGGCAGGACACCCTGACAGCCGCTGCCCTCCCAGCCAGTCCCCAAACCTGCCGACTCTCCCTAATAAACGCTGAGGTCAGTGTCCTTCAAATCCAGCTTTATGGATCCTTGGTCAAAACGGGTGTCTCTGGTGTCAGTTGGTGGGTACTGGGGGTACTTGACCACGTGCTGGAAACGGCAACACAAGCACGGTCAGTCAGGTCTGATGGTCTGACCTGGGGTTTATCTCCCCAGCTTCTGCGAGCACACCGTGCTGGACTGGGTGTGCATGGCAAGGGTTTGGGAGCGGGGGCGCCAGGGACCGCCAGAGCCCTCTGGCCCCGAGCCCCAGCACTGGCGGTGTGCCGGGCGGCC
>NW_010253534.1:1283-1607 GCF_000690775.1 Eurypyga helias
TGGGGGTGCTTTTTACAAGTGCCTGTAGTGACAGGAGAAGGGTTAACGGGTTTAAACAGGAAGTGCGGAGGTTGAGATTAGAGCTTCCCGCTTGCAGCGCCGTCTCGCGCTTCCCGCCCACAGCGCCTCAGGAACCGCTTCGCATCACGGCTTCTCTGTGATCTCCCTGGGAGGGGTTTAAATCCCCCGCCATTGCTCCCGGTACCACCTTCGAGAACGTCAGCTGCTCTGGCAAGGGATGCCGGTCCTACGCGGGCTGCCTGTCTGCTGTGCTGGCTGGGGTCCCGGAACCCCTGTGCTCGCCTCAGTCGAGCACTGAGCCGC
>NW_010253534.1:1645-10412 GCF_000690775.1 Eurypyga helias
GGGTTGTTTAGCCTGAAGAAGAGGAGAGAGTGGAGACCTGATCGCTCTCTACAGCCCCCTGGAAGGAGGTTGCGGGGAGGCGGGTGCTGGTCTGTTCTCCCGGGTAACTGGTGACAGGACAAGAGGAAACGGCCTCCAGTTGCCTCTGGGCAAGTTTAGATGACAGAGTAGGAAAAACTTCTTCACTGAGAGAGTGGTCAGGCACTGGAAGAGGCAGCCCAGGGAAGTGGTGGAGTCACCATCCCTGGAGGTGTTCAAGGTACGTGTAGACGTGGCACTTGGGGACATGCTCTAGTGGTAGGGTAGTGTTGGGCTGATGGTTGGACTGGGTGATCTTATCGGTCTTTTCCAACCTTAGTGATTCGGTGATTTAACTTTGATTTGATTCCTCTTTCTTCTTGTGCCTTTTAAGACTTTCAGGCCCGTGACTTTCCCTCCCACGCCTGGGATCCACCCTGCCACGTCCATCTGCTCATTTCTTATCTGTGACTGCCAGTCAGTGGCTTCACTCCTGTCCTCAGCAGCAGAAATGCGGCTGGATATGTTGACAGCCATCTCGATAGTGAGACCAAGGACTAGAAGGTGCCAGGTCTCGCTGTGCTTTCATGAGTTTTCCCTCCCCTTTATGGCCAGGGCATTCCCACATGACCACACAGGGAAACCTGGGGTGCCTGTTGCCCATGCATGGGTTCACCTTCCGGTGCCAGAAGTGCTGCTGGCGTACCATGTCCAAGCCCAGGTTTCCTTCAGAAGGTGTCATATGGAAATCCAGACTCCACCCCCTGCAAATAACCTTCAGAGGGATACGGAGAGACACGTGCTTGGTTTTCCCCCACAGATTTGCTTACGGGTGGGCTTTTTGAGAGGCTGTATAGCCTTACTGGGCCTAAAATTTCTGAATATGTGAACATACATTAACCAAATTGTTATTTCATGGGTCTGAGCCGTGGTCACGATCAACTGAAATGACTCAGAAGAGCTTTGGCTCTTCTTTCCTGATGGGGTGTAGGCTGCCCCAGGTCATCTACTGATTTGCTCCCACTTACAAAGAAGGGTGAGACTGGGAACATTTAATGCAAGCTCAGAGGCAGTTGGGTCTTGGGATGTCTCATCCCCTCCTCCAAATAGCAATACTCCTCTGGCTCTCCAGGGTTTAACACTGTCATGTTCTTGCTGCAGAAAATAAGCTCTTCGCTCAAGAAGCAAGGGCTTTTATCTAGATTAGGGCTGAGAAGATTAAGCAGGGAAGAGGCCTTTGAATTTGGTCAGGAGTGCTACCATCTGGCACTTGGATGAGCTTTGACAGTTCTTTTTGTGGTTTTGGGTTAATTTGTTAATTAATTTGGGTTAATTTGGCTCATTATGATAAAAAATTAAATCCCTGAGTGTCTAAACTGGTTGTCCCAGGGCAAGAGCATCTCAGCGCCCTGGCTGCTCTCACCTCTCCGAGGGCAGCTGCTAGCAGAGGCTCCGGGTCAAAGAGCTGAGAAGCGATTGCTGTTGAACAATCCTACATGAGTCCTAAAAATGCCAAGTGTGTTGGCTCTGCAGAGGAGCTCTGGGACCGGGGGAGGGTGGCCTCTGCGCTGACCCTCTGCAAGGGCATGATGAGGGTCTGAGCAATCAGCGGTTGATTTCTGTGATTGTTCTTAATGTTAATTTTGAAGAGTGATAGTGGCTGTTATTTTAATTGCGCTGAGATTAAGTCCAATGACTGCATTTAAAAACGTTCTTTGGCTGCTATGGTGCTTTCACGTTTGTGCTCCTCTCGCACATGGTACCGCTGAGGTGCTGAGCAATGCCTCAAAAGGAGCCCTGCAGTAAGGGGAAATTAGATCTACGCCTCTTGACGACACTGTTTCTAAATCTTCCCCAGGTTCTGGGTCTAAATTTTGGTTTGTGGCTCATCTGCATGGCTTGTCTTTTCTTTCTAAAGTGCCCTAAACTTTTGATGCTCCCATCTGTGCAGGGGAGAAGGCTGTCCCCTACATCATCTTCCTCTTCCATTTTTCTTAAGAAAGCTGTTATTTCTTTCCTTCTATTCACCTTCATCAAATAGTTTGTGCTGTTATCTTGCCCTACCTCAGCTTGTCATGATGAGAAAAATAATCATGTCTGTGCTGTTGAAAAATCACCATTAAATACAGAGGAGCAGACTTTGGATTTTACCTGCAGCATGAAGCGTGTGAGTTGTGCTGCCCTGGCTGTTTCTCTTCCATTCCTGCCCTTTTGCATCCCCCCCAGTTGTTTTGTATTTAACATCTTCCTTTTATGAACTCATTTTCCATCTGGGCTGGATTATTTAGGCATCCCAAGGGATGTTTTAAGCTGCATCTCCCCTCAGCTTCTTCCCAGGAAACAAGTATTTTGCATAAAAGATTTCACCAGCCCCTCATATAGTGCAGGTTAATTAATTGCCTTCTGGTGAATGGGACTGTTGGATATGGAGAAGCCCCAGGAGCTGGAGCTGAGTGAGCTCCGGTGGCTGGGGACCCAGCTCTGGGCTTCCCTGCTGGGTTGGAAAAGGGAAAATCCACAATTCTGTCCCTTTGGGGTGAGTGGAGGAAGAATTGGGGTGTTAGTCAGTGAGGTTAAACTCTGAGCTATACGCACTGTTGCGGGGTCTGGGCAACATGGCTGGGAATTGGGGGCTGCTTACCCGTGGATGTGCTCAGGGACGAGAGTGAGAGAGTGTCGGGATTTTAATGGTGGAATAAATCCTTCTGATATAATTAAAATCAAGCTTGGTTTCGCAAAGCCCTTGGTCACTCTGCTCCCCTGCTGTGGTGGGAAGGGAAGGGGGGGGCTGTGGCCCTGCAAGAACTCGGGATTGCTCGGCAAATTCCCTGCTAAACATGGCCGTGTTTTCTGCCAGGGAGTGCTAGGAGAGTGCATCACGCTGGATCAGGTCAGCCTGACTCACGTTGCTGTACTTTGCTAAAATGACCCCAAAACACTTGATTACTTCAATGAAATGAAATTGAATCTTGTTGCTGGTGTGTTGCATGATGCAAGTTATTTTTTATTGCCTATTTTATCCCATGGGTGAAGCTTCCTGGCAAGGACTTTCCCTGCGTTGCCAAGCAGGTACTTTGGCAGGTCAGCTTGGAAAAAGGCATCATCCTGGGTTCACTCCTAGAGCCAAGTCGGGCCAGGGACCTTCCCTGAGAGGGAGGATGAAGGTGGGGGGGATGCATTATTAAAGAAGTGCAGGGTAATATTGATACTGGCTGCCCTGCTTCCAGTCACTTTGTCACTGTAAAGTGATAAGAAAATCAGTGTTTTCAAAATCAGAAAGTTTTCCTTGCACAAGTGAATGAAAACTTTGATTTCTAATTATTATTTTTGAAATACCAATCTTTTACTCCAGGTTGGAAAGAAACATGTGGTTTAAACCTCCCTGTGGCCAGGAAGTCTTGGATTTGGTGAGTTTCACCCCACACTTGAGAAATGTGAACTGCAAACACAAAAGACTTGACTTACTCCTTCTCAAAATAAGGGTCTTTTCAGATTTATGAATAGAGAAGGTGCCTGAGCTGGATCATAGTGTCACTTCAGACTTTGGGAAGGTCCAGATCTTGGTGCAGTACATTCTGGGGGTCTTACTCCTACTTGGAAAAATGTGCTATGCCACTCTTTCTTCTAAATATATTATAATTCTTTTAATCTTTAACAAAGTTAAAATGAGGAGGGTAAAACTTAATTTCACAATTAGACTAAGACTAGGCTGTTTTATTGCACAGGGTGGAGTTTGCTTCTCAAAAATCAGTTAAAGCCTAAACCTTCTGCTCTTTTGGATTCCCTGAAAACAGTTCCTTCACCCCCAGTGAAGCTGCCAACAACAGCACAGCTCTCCAAGGACATGTTCAGTCTACAAAGGTAGGCAATCCAAAAGGGAGATGGGATGATGAGGATTTATTTGTTGCACTCCCACTTGCACTTATTTTCCTCTCAGGCCCTGTTGTGCAGCAGGTAACCGAGCCTAGAATTTCTAATTGATTTATTATTTTAATCCTGGAGAGCTGCAAATTTCTAACCTGCCTGAAATGCAACCCTGGGGTGCCGAGGCAAACCCAGGCTGTAAACTGGCTTTTCCCTGATCCTTATCAGCAAACACACCCAACCCCTGCGCCCGGCAAACCAAAAAGGCTCTAAATAAGTGAGTTTAAGCAGCTTTGCACAAACAAGATTTACACAAATAGGATTTACACCAGTTTGTTTCTGATAAACAACCTCTGGGTTCAGCTCCTCCTGCTCAGTGTGAATGGCTCGGGTGGGTGGAGGTTATTTGGTTCCCCTAAACAAAAAGGCATCGTGAGCTCGGCTGGCAGTTCATGGTGCGTGTGTGGAAAGGTAATGGGGCTGGCATCGCTCTTCCTCTGCACCTGGTGCTGAGATTTGATGGGGCTGAGGCTGCCAAATAGCAGCAACTTGGTCTCTGGCACTGAACTCTGAGTCCTGGGATGATGTCGGGATGGAGAAGCCCAGCAGCACAGAGGGCTTGGGATGGTGGTGCCTGTGATTCGTGAAACCTTTTGCCTTTTGGAGCACATGTTTTGGATCAGGAATGGGCAGCAATGGTGGGAAAGGCAGTGCCCATGGTATGAAATGGGCCAGCGAGCTTGGCTGGTGTGCTCGTGGCCCCACATTGTCCCCAGAATGCACCTCAGCCTGGTGCTCACAGCAGCATCAAGCCAGCTCTGCCAGACGGTCATTAACTTCAAGCAGAAATTAGAAAACAAATAATACAGTGGCATATGTAAAATAGACTCAAACTCCTGTGGTGACTGGTCACCCCTCTTCCCAGGGCCAAATGCACTTGGAGTTGGGCTGTGGCAGGGATGGATGGGGTCAGCCCCTCTGAAACATTCGTCTTTGCAACACAGCTGGATGCTGGGAAACATTTGGAAGCCACTGGGACCGTGACTCAGACTTGTGACTCTTGGCTCCGACAGGCACTGCAGTCAGCTCCTCCAGGAGGGCTGGGTGCCATCCTGGCACCTGGACCTGGTCCTGGTGGGGTTTCCCCCTTCCCCGTAATCCACTGGGCAGCAAACAGCCCTTTGGGTTTGGTGTGCAACAGCCCCTTGCCCCCTCCACCACTGCTAATGCACCAGCCTCGACCTTGGCACTGCTCTCCGTTGGTGATGGACCAACCATCTAGCACAGCTGGGTGTTTGCATCCCAGTACGGTTCAGGTACTGGAGCCTGGGAGGGGACACAACTCCGGAGCATGAAGCTATCGTCAGGAAAAATTCAAGAACACGCTCACAGGGATTTGACTCCCAAATCCATATTTGAATTGGCTGATTTTTTACCTGCTAAAGCACCTTATGGCAATAATTTTAAAATGGTCTGAGCCTCTTCAATCCTGCTGGAGGGAGAGCAGAGGGTAGTTTTCCAGATGACTCCAGAAAAATATTTGGCAGCTTTAACCTCTTGCTAAACAACTTTTGGACAGTGTATAAACAGTCTTTGGGTTTTATAAACACAGCATCCAGATTGTTAAGTGGAAAAAAAGGCCGAAGCCATCACGTGAAGGGAAGATGTATTGCTTCCGGCAGCTTAAGTATTTTTATATTCTCTCAGGGTCAAGGGTTTGAGCTTGGACATATTTTGCATGGGAAATGTGGGAGGAGGGAGAGGTGGCACTGGAAGGGGAAAGCACCTGAATCTGGAAGAACAGGAGATGAATTGTCTCTTGACAGCAATTCCCACGCGGGTTTGATACCCAGGTGGGGGGAGGCAGGTCAGTTCATGCTCTGCTTTGCCATAGGGGGATGAGTTTTGATGCAGAGGGATCCATCCTCCCAGATCCTGTGGGGGTAATAGGGGCGAGCACCTCTAGAGGCCATCTCTTCTTATTGAGGGAATGCTTTTGGCATTGAACAAGAATTTTTCTACTCTTCTGGTTGGACTAAAGTACTAAACACTTGCTAGTGCCACCCACACCCCACACCCCCAAAAAAAACCCCAAAACCACCACCAAAACCCCACAACCACCCAAAGAACCCTAAACCAAAAAAACCCCCAACAGAGCCCCACACATTCTCTAGGAGGTAAATCCACCAAAGGCTATATTCTCATTTTTCACGGTTAAAGCCCCCAAGTGAGCACTAGAGGGACCCTCTCTGTGCCTCCGTTTTCAGCCTGCGTGATGCTCAAAACAGACATCAGAGCACTGGGACAGATTTCAAGCAGCAATAATGAGGAGGAGGAAGGTGCTTACCTTTGCAATGTAGCAGTATTTCTCTGGCTACTCAGATTGTGTCATCCCTTGCTTTGGGGGATAAAACCAAGGATGATGATGATGGTGATTATTATTATTACTACTAATAATAATTCTTTTTGCTTGCCTTTTCTAGCTTAAGCCAACTATGGGGAATGAATTCAAAGATGAATACAGGAAGATTTTATCCATTGTCCAGAGGAAACACAAGTGCTTCTATGTAAGATTCTTTAATTTCTCCTTAAAAACATCTCTCAGTACATGTAATGTTTCTCATCATTATATTGCCCCATTTATCCTGGAGTTTAGTTCATCTGCAATTATGTCTTGCAGCATTTCACGAGGCCCTTCAACCCTGTCTTGCTGCTGTGCCTTGTCAAAGTTGAATTGAATCAAGCTTAGGATAGGGATAGCTTTTTGTTCTTTCAAAATTTTATTTTTCAATTTGGCCTTCTTCCCCAGAGATATTGTCAGTTGAGACCGACTGCTCTCCTCTTGCTGGATTTGGTGATGTCTTACAGTAAGGCTGGGGTTGGGTTTTTTTTTTAATCACATTAACTCTGTGATTCCTTTAAATGCCATCTTGAAAGTAATATTTCTTGTAGTCAGTTTAGTCCTTTCCACATACTGAGTAGCACTAACCCAAATCTGATGCTGACATTTAAAATTAATCCTAATCATTTAATCCCCATCAAGACCAATCAGCAAGTCCTGTGCTGCCTCCAAAGCAGGAGCGTGATGAGAAGCAGAGCTTGGTCCCAGCTCAGCTTCTGGTTTGAATGTTTAGGGCAGGGACAGACATAGATGGGACGGTTGGTGTTCTAAGTGCCTGCAATTGCTGTGGCTTTGTGCAATCCTGCCAAGATTTGGGATGTGGGAAAGGTTTTTGGGGTGATGAAATGGTTAAATGCTGGGGTTGTGACAAGCAAAATTAACAACTGTCCTTGAATTTGGGGGTGTTTCTTCTCTGTTTGTTAGAGAAACAGTAACTGTGAGGTTTAGACCAAGAGCTGTGATGCTAACAACCACCTCCCAAGGTGAGGAAGGACTCCTAAACTCCAAGACTTCATGTGGTTGGGTGTCTCAGGTGGAGTGTGGGAGCTCTTGGTTACAGAAGCAATGGTTAGGTTGTTTATGGAGATCTACAAGTATTTAGAGCAACATCCCTCTTTTCAGTGTCCCAAGTTGGACTGTACTTGTCCAGAGTGAATTTTCCAGTTTAGGATGGGAGTCCTGGGCAAAACCTGGGGTCAGAAAGGTGTTTCCTACCTTAGGCAAGCTGTGAAATTATTCTCCCCCACCTAAGCCTGTGAGTACATGGGCAGAGGGGTCGGCTGCAGCACTTTAAAAAGCACATTGCAAGGGACCGTGCAGGCAGTCTGGCAAGACAGGAGTGTAACTGGATTGTGATCTTCCAGTAAAACCAGCCAGTCCTTCCTGGAAGAGGGAAGTTAGTTTAAACTGTGACTAATCTGCAACCAAACATATCTGCATACACGCGTGCAGGGCGGTTTGGTGGTGGGTACCTATGCCGGGGTTGTCGGGGAACTTGAGGCTGAATGTCTCAATCTTCTGGTATTTGATGTGAGATCTCCTGCATGCCAGCTTATTCCATCGGGTTATCGACTGCTGGGGTATGGATGTTCCCTGGCTTCTGCATAACGCATTAGAAAGCTTTCTTTTCTTTTTGATGCGGAAGTGAGACCATTCTTAAATCTGACTTTTGTGGGAGAGGAGAAACCGTTTTCTTTCACGGTCTCTTGATCTGAAGTTATTTCCTTTTAAAGCAGTGGACTTTTCTAACAAACCCTTAGTATTAGATATCACAAAGAGTGTGAACGAAGTAAAAAAAAAAAAAGCAAACTCCCTTAGACAAACATCTACTAATTTGCAGTTTGCACACATCTGCACTAAGGAAAAAATGCATCTTGGCCAGAGACCTGCTAATGAGTTTAGCAGAGTATTTCATCAGTCAGAGCCGCAGAGCGAGCCCCAGCCCGCAGAGAGCTGTGGCACAGGCTGGGTGCCCAGCACCCAAGTGTTGGGGTCAGGTCTTTCGGCACTGGCTGGGCTTGGTTTGTACGTGGGTGTTCTGAGCGTGGATGGAAAATGGTGTGTGTGAAAAGCTGAGCATTGCTCTGAGGTTGGGTCTGTAGCTGGATGAGACCCTTTTGGGGGTGTGGAAGTGAATAACGGTCCGAGATGGAGCATCACTGAGGAATCTGTGTGTCTTGTTACTCTCCAATGTGGCCAGCAGGGCGAGGGAGGGGGAGACCCCCCCTGCAGTTCTGCCTCCAGCTCTGAGCCCCCAACAGCAGAAGGACACGGAGCTGTTGGAGCGAGTCCAGAGGAGGCCCTGGAGATGCTCCGAGGGCTGGAGCCCCTCTGCCATGGGGACAGGCTTGGAGAGTTGAGGGGTTCAGCCTGGAGAATGAAGGCTCTGGGGAGACCTTAGAGCCCCTTCCAGTGCCTGGGGGGGCTACAAGAAAGCTGAGGGGGGCTTTTTCCAAGGGCAGGGAGTGACAGGACAAGGGGTAA
>NW_010253534.1:10593-10802 GCF_000690775.1 Eurypyga helias
GGCTTGGAGCGAGATGGGCTTTAAGGTCCCTTCCAACACAAACCATTCCATGATTCTATGATTCAAGCTCTGGATAAGGGTAGTGGGGAGGCTTTGGGTGGGGAGGGGGATGGCAGGGCAGGAGTGGTGACTTCCAGATGGGCACCGGGGCCGCTGCTGACAGGGATGAAGGAGAGGAGGGAGGCCAGAAGGTGCAGGAGCAGCCACGG
>NW_010253535.1:0-5102 GCF_000690775.1 Eurypyga helias
TCTTTTCTTTTCTTTTCTTTTCATTAAACCTATCTTCAGATAGACTGAGCCAAATTTTCAAATACAATATTCAGGTCTTCTGTTTAGGGCTTTAAGTGAACGGTGAAGTGCAAGTGCATATTATTACAGAGCCCACAAACTGCAGGTACCCACATTCAAAAACAGCAAACTGAAAATTTTGCCAAGAACGAACTATTAAACCCAGCGAATCTCTGGAGGTGATTTAAAGTGAAACAAAACTCCTAGTATGGATGTAATCTCTTTTTGCTGGTGGTGGTGTGGTGTCTTGATTGGAGGCTGTTCCTCTGCAGTGAGCTGCAGCCAGCGAGGCCTTTATTCATAAACTGAGCTGGGCAAACTCTGGCTTGGGTTACGGCCCCGCAGCCGCAGGGATTTCCATCAAGGCAGTCTTGGATCCACCGCACTTAATCGCATCAGCAGAGCAAAGGGGACTTGAGACCACCAGGAACGAAGATGCTACTTGATGCTTCAGTAAAGTTCAGCCTCGTGGGAGCAAAGGAGGGTTAAACCAAAAAAATCGGCAATTTGGCAGTAAACCGTGTACACAACTGAGACTGAAATACTAGTTTTTCCATTTTCTTCACTACATAGCCACTTGAAACATTGCCCCCCTTTTCTTTTAAATCTGGAAAGCAGAGTGCATTCCGTTTCTGAAGCTCTGGACAGAAGCTTCCTTTTGCCTTTTGAAATCATGGGGGAAACTATACAGAGGAAGCATTGTGCTGTAGCTATGGGCCTTCTAAAATAATTGCTTCATGCATAAATATTGATGGTCAGCACTGACTTCTATTTTTACACAGCATAACTGAAAAAATATACATGTAAAGCCTAACAAAGAAGGTCTTCCTAAAATAAGGAGCAAAACCAACCTCAAATATAAACAGCATCAGCAACAACAACAACAAAATAAAATTATAATTATTTTTGGGCATGTTCCTTTCTCTTTTTTAATATTTTGCCATTATTCTATCTATGAGTAAAGCGTTGACAAGGATTACTTTGGGAATCTTTGAGGCTGTGTAAATATGTATCGTTGCTAGGTTGTGAAGCATCCCATCCCCACGTGACACAAGCTGCACACGTTAGCAGCGTAGTAATAAAGTTAGCAAAGGCCGCTGGACCAGAGTGAGCAGGGGCTGGCTCTCCACCGCTGTGACCTTGATGGCTGGAGAAGGCAGCAGCAGGTAACGGCCTGACTCCTTCTGGCAGAAGAAGCACACCCCCAAGGAGGTGCACTCATTTGTGTGCAGGAGCAAGTAGTGAGGACACCTGCTTTGGGTAGTATCTAGCCTAGAAACTTGCAATACTGTAAGACTAGAGACAGCAGTCTTTATACTAGATACCTTTGCTCAAATCTTTTCACCTGTGACCATCATCCCCGCACCGAGATTTCCTCTTCACCCTCTTCAGTCCCCTCCAGGATGCAGTCTGGGATATTGCAATGATAGAAGGGTGGGATTTGGCCTCATCGGTTTGTTCCATTTGGGCAGCAGAGAGCCTCCTTGAGCCTAGTGAGCTTCCCTGGCTGGAGAAAGTCTCCATCAGCCTGGTGACACTGTGTACACTGAAGACTCAGTGTCGGCCGAGTGACTCACCAGTCACTCACCTACAGCCTACCTGGCCTTTCACTGGGTGCCTCTGGTTTCTCCACTTGCACACACCCCGCAGTGCCTTGCACCATCCGAAACAAGACTGGTCCGAGAGCTGGGATGCAGACAGCATGTTTCTGTCTCCAGATTTGTCTCTCCAGGCTTCCAACCAGAAGCAGAAAATGATGGGATTGCTGCCACTAGGCTCCCTGTAGCATGCAGATAAGTTGCTGACCTGCTGAAGGAAGAGGAATAGAGTGGGAGGCCAACAGGACAGGCATGACCTCAGACCCACAAGTTCAGCCAAACGTCCCAGGTCAGGATGGATGGCTGACGGGCCTTGCAATGAATCTATGGGACCAAGTACGTGGCCAGATGGAGCCTGGAAATCATCTGGGACAAGAGTGATGCAACTTCATCTTCTCTAAAGATCCAGGGTGGGCCTGAGAGGCATGACCCTCTTTCTTCCGCAAGGCAGCCAAAGCGCAGTGCAAAAAGTTCAGCCAAACGTCCCAGGTCAGGATGGATGGCTGACGGGCCTTGCAATGAATCTATGGGACCAAGTACGTGGCCAGATGGAGCCTGGAAATCATCTGGGACAAGAGTGATGCAACTTCATCTTCTCTAAAGATCCAGGGTGGGCCTGAGAGGCATGACCCTCTTTCTTCCGCAAGGCAGCCAAAGCGCAGTGCGTACAGCACAGCTACTGCACTCACCCTTTTTTTGACTGCCGTAGTCCTCTATTCCCATTACCCCCTCGGTATTTCTAACACAACATAACTTTGATCATAAAGCTCTGGAGAATCAGGATTTTGAGCCCAATTCTGATCTCACTCATTCTGGCACAATTCAGGAGTAACTACATTTATACTTGTAGAAGATCAAAATCAGCCCGGTTCCTGTTAACTGGGCAAAATTTGTGGTCTGCAGAAAGAAGAAAATAATCAAAAACGTGAACACTAGAGTCAGCTGAAGAAGACTTTTTTTTTCTCCTCCAAAGTTCAATATTTTTTGGCAAGCTCTTTAACTACTTGAAAAAGTTTTGTGGGGGAAAAAAAATCCCACTGTACCTAAACTTTTGGCATTATGCTGCAAAATCTTATAGAAGAAAACAAAAAATTGGAAAATTCCCATCAGCTGCAAATAGTACTGATACTGTCTCCAGTGGCAACTTGTATTGGAAGGCAGAGGATGGCAATGCTGGGATGTGTGGTTTCACTCAAGAGTGCTGACTGAACTTCATTGAGTAATGTCAAGTGGTTACTCAGAAACCAGAGCTGAAAAACTGCTCTCTTCCTGCCCTGATGTGGAAGGTCAGCACCAAGGAACAGCATCCAGCAGGCAAGATGGATGTACACACACCTGGACCTCTAGATGCTGCCATGCTCAATAAGCTACAAAGCAACCAGGAGATGGAAAAGCTCCTGTTTCAATGCCCACAGCACCTAGGACCCCCTGATGTACAAACCCTCTTCTGCTCTTCACGGTTGCCTGGGGATGGCTGGACCCTCAGCAGCTCCCTGGGATGCACGCAAAGCACATGGCACGCTGACAGCAGAGCTGGTGCAATAGGGAAGCTGTTGACGTGGTGCTTTGCCAGAGCAGGAGTTCCACATGCCAAGTTAGAAGCAGCCGCCGTGGGAGAAGAAGGGAGGAGAGAGGAACACCAGGCACTGACTGGGTTTATCTTCCAGCTGAGTATTGGTCCAGGTTAACTACAGAGGGTTAAACTCATTCTTCATCATGGTTATGAAACATGACTGTAAAACATGAAAAATCCTAGAAACAAAGATATTTGGAGCCTTCACGTAGTACAGTCCTGCGCTGCGTCGTGTGACTCACTGCGTTTAGTAAACAAGAGTCTTTAAGTGCAGTCAGCCCCTCCAAGCACACTAAATAAACACCTAAAGAGACTAAAATCTTGTTTTCTTGGATCAAAAAAATCCCAAAGGGTTTTGACCAAGTATGGTGCCAGCTGCCAGGACCATGTTGACTCTGCGGCAGCTCAGCAGTGTGCCCACAGGAGCCAGCAGCAGGAAAGGTCCCCATCACTGGGAGGTAAACACAAGTAGCCTTTGGCTATTCTGGGAAGTGCCCTCCAACGGGGGACACCCCAACAAGTTAGCCACAAGAGTCTGGATAAAGCAGTAGCATGTGAAAAACCACAAACCCCAGGCCCAGGCTGCCTCAGCATCTCCTTTCCACCCAGTGGTTCAGACACATTAAGCTGATAAAGATCTGCCTAGAAAGAAAAAGGCCTCTCTGTATTTTCCATCAGCCAGCAAGGCCCGGTGGGGTGTGATCCTCTGCAAGACCGTGCTATCTGCATCGGGACTGAAGTGCGTCAGCAGACGGCGTATGGTGTGTTCGTTATCCCATGCTTCACAGCCCGGGCTGCGGGGAAAGGAAATGCTGGGGTTTCAGGTCAACCACGGGATCAGTAGGGAGCAGTGATAAGTGACGTGCCGTCACTGAGCTTGACCACTGCTTTAGAGCTCGGGTAGTCTGCTTGAGTCACCTGAAATGTGCATGCTACAGCCACAGAAATGTCGTAGGGACATGTGCTGTATCAGAAGTTATTTAACATCATTAGGTGGTCAAATACTCGGTTTAACAATTCAGGCCCATAAGGCCCATACAGGCCATGTACATGTGAACCGCAAATCTAACAGTCATTTTCCATTTTTTTCTTGCACAAGTCTTACCTCTCTACTTACATTTTAGTACACCCACATATTTTAGAAGAGGTTGGGTAGAGCAACACTTTTTTACTGGATCAAAGCTTTTATTATGATGTTTCCTACGCGACAACCTGCTTCAGCGCACCTGTGGAAACAAACCCTGTGCCGGTGTGCCTCTGGGACAGGCCCCAGGGAGACCACCCACCACCCTCCCGGCAGGTGCCAGTCAGAGAGGATGCATCCTGCTAACACAGTGGTACCTGACCCTCTTGGTCGCTGGCTGCAATACCAAGGGGTTAATCTGCTAACGGCAGAATCCCTCCCTGCAAGCTGGGATGGCTGCTAGAGAGGGCCCCGGCACGCCGTGCCTGTGAGGATTGCCAGCGGTCCCTGGTGCCTGCTACCTTACAGCGAAGCAAGATGATGGATCACTGCCAGGGAATGGTCACACGGATGTTGAAGTGACCCTCTGCAGTGAAGGTGGCTCAGGGCATGGGCCGGGTGCTTCATGGCTGTGCTTCAGCGGGCACGTAGCGCTGTGAGGAGAGCAGCACCCGGCTCCCGTCCCGTCCCTCCAGCGCGCACCCGCGCGCTCACGCTCTACGGGTCAAATCCTGAAACTACTGACCCTCTCAGGTGTGAGCGAGACCTTTCTGGTGTTGTTCGCCATCCCTGAAATCAACTTTCTGAAGTGTCGATGGCGATGTGCTCTTCAGGGGGAACTGAACTAGGAACGCCTACACCAGCTGTGCTCAGGTTGTCATTTGCGTGGCTGAGGTCAGACAAGTCGTGTGAGCGGCTCCTCCAGAGC
>NW_010253535.1:5175-14205 GCF_000690775.1 Eurypyga helias
GAAACAGTGCTGGGGTGTCCGCCACCCCAGCCCCCAGCTTCTCTGCCCAGACCACACTGTTCAGTGGGAAAGTTAAAGAGGAAAGCAGACAAGTTTTCATACACCCACCCGCAGACTCATCCCAGGCGTCGGGCAGAGTTCGCTCCCTCCCACAAACCGCTGCTGCTGTGCAGTCTCGGCCCGGGAGCCCCTTCACCCCTGCCCCACCCATGCTGCTGGATGGAGAAACCACCAGCTTCAGCTGCTCTGACTGGCACCTGCCGGGAGGGCCATGGGTGGTCTCCCTGGGGCGTGTCCCAGAGGCACACTGGCCCGGGGTTTGTTTCCACAGGTGCGCTGAAGTGTAGCTGTTCTCAGCCCATAGCTGGCCAGGCCCACACTCGGCCCCCCTGGGGCAGCACATCCAGGGTCCCATGGGCTGGGCTGTGACGGGTGTCCCCTCCCTGCCTGGCCTGCAGCATCACCGGGAGGGAAAGGCTTCTGCTGCCTTGCCAGCAACCAGGTTAGTGCCAGGTGATGCTTCTCCTCCTCCCTCTGCCTCGCCTGCGCTTTACCCCCACACCCCGGTACTAAACTATGGGGTTGCCAAGGATTTGTCACAAGGCATGGCAGGGGATGGGGCCGTGTTGAGGGGAGGGCAAGGAGGTTGCAGTGGGTCAGAACAAGGGGCTTGTCACCCCTTCCTCGGCACTGCTCGCCCAGCAGCAGGAGCGGGCAGCGCTCTGTCGGTGAGATCCCTTGGGCTGAACCTCCTGTGTCACCAGCAATGAACTCTGTCCCCTGCGCGCATGCAGCCAGTGTCTCGGCCTCTTGCTGCGGGGTACTCGGCAAGGAGCTTGCTGCAAGCCTGGAACCATCCCAGCGTGCCGGCCGAGCAGACAGGGTTAAAAATCAGAGGAGAAGCTGCCTGTGCACGGGGTGGGTGGAAAGCACGGGAGTAACTCATTCAATACGCCAAAAGGTGTGTGTTCAATTTAGTGTCATCATCTGAATAGGGCCAATCTGTTTTATAGGATAAAATATACAAGAATCTTAAGGTGAAAAAAATAAGAAAAAGAAGATATTGCCAGGAAGATGAGAGCAGTGGGCTGGAACAGCTTGGCCAGGCAGGCTCCCTGGAAGAGGGCCAGGGAGGCAGGAAAGATCCATGAGGAGTTTCCTGCAAAGAAATCATTCAAGAAATCAGGCAGCAGCAGTGTGCGTGTGATGCCTGTGCAGCCCTCCTTGGGTGGACGGGGAACCATCATCTGGGAAAGCAGCCCAGCCTGGAGATTTGGAAGGAGGCGAGGGGGAAAGAAGGTGCAGTTTGGATCAACCTGACCCAAAATAATATGTGGTTTGTATTTTCTAAGCAGAAAATTTTAAAAAAGCAAAAAAGTGAGTAGAGCAAAAGAGTTAATGTTGGAGGAAATGTAATTTTTCCTATTAAAAACCCAAACAAACCGGACCAGAAAAGTAACCAAACTTTGCAGTTAAAAACTTCCTGCCAAACACTGAAATATTTTCTGGTGAGGCCCAGAGGTCTCTGCCCTCCCCCAACACCGTGAAACTGGTGCCACTGGGATGTCCCCTGACTGGCTGGGAACACCACCACACGGAATTCTGGGACACCTCCCCGCCCACACCATGCGTGTTCTTGGAGATTTTGCATCCCAGAGCTGTGTTTATAAATGTCACCAGTTCAGGGCTCGAAATGCATCTGAAAATGCATCATCTGTTCTCCTGGGACCTCCCGGCATGGGGACAGACAGCCTCTCCAGCCAGCAAGTCCCCACACCCCTCGTCCCAACTATCCTGATGGGCAGTGGGCGAGGAATGGTCCTGGAGCTGGCAGAAACCCCTGCGGGGAAGACAGGAGAGCGACGCCAGCAGAGACAAACCCACACTCAAGTGGAGTGCCTGCTTATGGGGCTTGGGGTGGCCCCAGCGACACGTGTAGGGCACCCACCTGCCAGCCGGGCAGGGTGAGTGCCGGCCTGAAACAGCCGCCCGCGGTGCACGGCTGGGTGGCTGCTCCCACCGGAGCAGCTACGTAAGTCAAGTCAGTGAACTGCCCGTCGGGCCGAGAGTGAGCCCTGGGCTAGGACAGCCACCGATACCCACTGCCAGTGTTTGTTCTGTGTTATTTCCAACCCAAAAACCCTCCGTCAGCAGTGCTGGAAACGGCCTGGGTACAGCAGCTGCGGGCGCAAAACTAATTCAGAAGAGGTGCTGGAAACTGACGCCGACGGCATTTTTGGAAAATCTTTCCCCCAATGTGAAAAAAAAAAAAAAAAGGGATTTCCTAAAACGACTGAAAATGAATTTGCCACATCTGCAAAGAGAGGCTTGTGGGTTGCCTGTCCCCGAAAGTAGCTCAGGAAGCGCTACGGTCAGCAACTTTTCAGTTTAAATGACAAAAGCTAATGTGCCCGTGGGCGATGGCAAGCGCCAGGTACACGGCCAGTCACCTTAAATCCCGAAAACACCACCATTTGCACGGTTAAAGCTCCACGAATTTGCACAGGCCAAAAATACGGTCTCTGGCCAAAAATAAAGCTGGTTTTGGAATCAAGAACAGCTTGTAATTAAAGCCATCGGTATGAGAATCTACAACCGATCTGCTCTGAACAAATTATTTGGCTACCTGAAGAGAAGAGAATCAAGTCCTTTTTCATTTTTTTGGAAAGAGGCTCAAAGAAGAGAGACATTAACTTGCTGAGCAGGAGGAAACAATACGGGCAAATTAAAACAGGCAAAGGCTTGACCGACATACTGGGCAAGCGTGTGTGAAGATGGAGCTCGTTTCAATCTGATGAACAGTCCAATCACAGCTTGTGACAAAAAATGAGGCCGCTTGATGAAGGAAGAGCTACAGAAAACAAGATCTTAGGCCGTTGACCTTAACACTCTGCTGTCATACACTTGATGAGAGGGATTTTATTTTTACTGAGACAAATTCAATGGATTTAGAGTGATGAATGCAGTAAAACTACACACGTGGTGAAGGAAAGCTTCGCTTCAAGGCAGCACAGCTCTGTCCAAGAAACTTAACTCCTTGAAATTTGCCATTTTTCAGCTGGAAAGACCTCAGAGGCATGACTCCAGCAAGGCTATTTAGTCAAACAGTACCAGATGGATATGTAGGCTTCACCTTCTGCTTTGGTTATGAATGAAAAGTAGTCGGCTAGGAGTTTGCTAAAGACTGGTTTTGCCTAAAGAAGTCTGGTCAAGATGTGGTTGATGTAGCCACACCTGGGTCTGCTGTGCTTTGGAGGAGGGAATGTGTGGAAACCAGAGGGGAAGGAAGGTTGGAAGAAGTCAGGTAGCACAGTAACGAAGTATGTCGCTTGGATGAATTAATGCATTTTGCTTTGGTACAAAACGATGCCACAGTCTCCAGGAAGCACAGGGATTTTGTGACCGAGTTTTCAGTGTTTTCCTTTTTCCAGGAACATCACCAACAATACAGGCCATGCTGTCAGCGTGAGCAGTAAATATCACTACTTCCACCCTCCAGTCAGGGCAGCAGAGAAAGAGCATTTTGACCGACCCCTAAAGAGCTGGGCGGTACCTGAGGTTTGACGGGCTTGGAGCATCTCCTTAAATCGTGAGGGATCCGGAAGCAGCCGTGGGGAAGCCACGCGTGACCATGAACGGGGTGTCTCACTCTCTGCTCACAGGAAGACTAACCCAAGGCAGAGAAAGGGCTTCATTCAACAGAGGTTTAAATGCACCTTTGTGTCCCCTTCTTGTGGAAGCGTTGAAACGCGTTTAAATGCTTACCTACATGTGGGCTGCTGTGGTGGGCACTGCTGTGCTTACGTACCTCACAGTTTGCCTTCCGTCTATAAAGATCGAAGAAGGTCTGGTTTTCCATGTTTTCTGCGGGATTCGGCCCGTCAGGTATCGGATGTTGGTACACAGAAACATACCACCTGATGAGGTGACCGGAAACCCCGACCCATGCTCAGCCCAGCTTTGACTAAGCCGACACCCTCCTGTCGCCCCTTCTCCTTGGGGGCAGAGCAGCGAGGGGATTCAGGGCGTAGGACCCACCACACCGAGGGTGACACAGCACAGACACACGCAGCTTGGCACAAGCCAGGGCCGCCCTCCCCTCGCAGGGCTACGGAAGCTTCCAGCCGGACAAAAACGTCTCTTACACCTACCACACCGAAGACCACAGATGCAAAGGCTACCCTCAGCGACCCACGCTTTTCAGAAATAGTTCCAGGGACAGCACAAGAGGACGTTGTCCAAACAATACGTACAGATGCAAGCACTTTGGTGCACGACTAGTAAGTACTTTGTTTCACCACTTCAAATTAATCGGGAGGGCGCTCCGTCAGACAGAGCTTTGGAGCATCCCTGGCAAAAGCCCTTTTGAACATACAAGTTCAGAGCCTTGTGCCTCTCTGGTTTTGCTTCTTTTCAGAAAGGGTCAAGGAAAACCATTCTCGTAACCTGACAGCAGCAACCGTAACACGCACAAAAACGAGACGGCAGTCTCACACGGGAAATACTTTTGCGTTCATTTTTATTTTATGAATACATATACAGGAGATGCATAATCTTCCATTATCCAGGCTTAAAAGTAACAGGTTGGACGACTTTTTTTTTTTTTTTTTTCAAACTTGCTGAAAGGGGAAAATAAAAATAAGGCTGACAGAGGTACAACACATCCCAACCATACAGTTTAAAACCTTGCTCAAACTGCTGCCGCAATGTGAACGTGTGGAGGGTGTGTTGGGGGTGCGTGTGTGTGTGTGTGTGCACTGTCCTTCCGCCTTAAAGCCTCACCCAGGGCATTTACGTCTACGGGTAAAAAAAAAAAATGCTTTGGCGTGATCAGCGCTTCCTCCACGCGCACTTTGCCGTCATGCCCGAAACGCTGAGAGAAGACAATCTGAGCATTACATCACGGATCAGTTTCTCTCTTTGGCAGCAATGCGTTCAGACGCGGTGGGGGGGACTGCAGAGGAGTCTGGGGACGAGAGGCCTCGCTGCCGTACTAAGGCGGTTATATCAGCAGGATGCAGCGGGATGCAAACAAACAGGATGGAGATATATATTTATATATATGTATATCATGTAAAAATGCTTATTTTATATGAGAAAGGAAGATTTGTCACGATAACATAAAATGAACCACTCTAAGACTAGCTTCCAGCAAAACATTTTGCTTTATTGGATCTATTTCCTAGCTACAAGTCAAGCTGACGTCTGTCAAGCTCTTTAACTTTTCATATGGCAGTCTGTAAGACATGTTTCATGCAACGTCTACAGTGCTAAATACAGGGTAAATAACTAGGATTAAACAGGTGAGGAATAACAGGCTACTATAAGGACCAATAACAGCGTGTTATGTACATGGAGCCATATTATATTCTCATGTCTTCACAGTCATGTGCAAATGGGACAAATATGGCTTTCCTTTTTTTTTTTTTCCTACAGAAAGTAAGACATAGCTATACAGAATAATATTTTAAAACGCTTGGGAGGATTTCACCTTTTCGTGAAACCTGTTCAATCTTCACTGCGTTAGGGTTAAGGAGCCACCCCAGCACGGAGGTGTAGTTCCGGGTATTTCCAGAAGGGGGCACAGATTCCTAAGGCACAATATTAATGTTAAACATTTTTAATTTAAGTCATGCTATTTTGTTTCAGTTTTGTTCTTTTTTTTTTTTTTGGTTATATGAAATAATAGGTTGTTGCTAGTTATTATATAATAAGCAGTTGATTGTAAAAAATACAATATTAAAGGCTACACTACATGCCTACCTGTAGCTCCAGAAACGTTAGCTAATCTGAAAACACACTATACAGCGCTGCATATTAAACCTTTGTGGGTTTTTGGTAATATTCTTTTTCATACACGGAGCAGAGAGTTATAAGGCTTCTGCGGAATAATAACATTATAACTGAACAAATATTTTACACTCTTCCATAATGGTATTTACAGTCACTATAACTCATATTTTGTCATTTGGTAAATAACATGTATCTTGTACGCATCCTTCTTGCCTATCTAAAGTGCTTGCTTAACTGCATGAGGAAAGAAAATGCATACCTGCGCTAGGTGCAACAAACCCTCAAAAGAAGTAGCTGAAATATCTGCTGTGGATCTGAAATGCATTCTCAGAAATTGAAATTATTGCTAAATTCAGTGCCCTCACTAGGCAATCATCTATATTATTTGTCATATATAAATATATGCATATATACTAGTATGTATGTACATGCATACACATTCATCTATCACGTAAAAGATAGATTTCCATTTTTTTTTGTCCATCAACCTTTTCTTATTTTGTGCTATTCAACTCACTTGTGCTGTGACCGAAGCCAGATTACAGTCTGAATCTTAACATGCTACTACGAACAACCCTACGATTCCTTAGCGCTTAAGAAAGACAACACGCAGAAGAAAGCTGAGATGATGACAAACCAGGCGGCTTTCGAAATGCACCGAGGATAAGGCAACAGGCTGTACACGGCAGCAGAGGAAAAGCTGAAGAAATTCTGGAATTCATAAATGCATCTTGCTTGAGGAGGGATTGCACTCCCTACCTTGCTTCAGAGTCCTGTGCTTTTTTCCAACATCGCTCCCCGGAACGCAAGCTCTCGAGTTCCTGCAACTAACGAACACTTTTAATGGCAGCAAATTCAAAGCTTATTAAAAATGCCCTGATGCCACAACCTGGTAAAATAAGGCACTTCCAGGGCTGTATTCCAGCAGTGCCATGACAAAAAGATCAGCACTGGGAAGAAGCGCTCGGATTTTGCCCGGTTTCCTAGTTTTGTCCCACGAAACGTGCCGTCTCGCAGCGTGCTCCCTTCCCTTTGAGATGATTTTCTTTAAAGAAGCTGTCTCATCAGCTGGAGTCAAGGAGCTACTTCTTTGTAAGCAAGAGGTAAATCTTCAGTTCCTGACATTCAGTAAGGTGGAAGATCAGAGTGGTACCAGGCAACGTCTTCGGTTTATTCAGTGTCTCTCTACTCGAGCTGACACACCAGCTAAGTCAGAAGTGTGTGTGGATTTCACGTTAGGCCTGTATTGAAAGCTACGAATGGACATTGGTACTGGAAAGGTCATTCCTTATAATTTCATTTACTGCAAAGAAAGAAGACAAGAGAAAAGGAATTTATTAGCATCCGACTGCTGCAGGTGGGTCTCTTCAGTACACAGCCCCCCCCCAGACTTGCATCCACTCCTTGACAGCTTCAGTACAGCTCGGAAGGGTAAGCGTAACGCCAGGAGATGGCTTGACCAGGCTGACCGCAGCGCAAACCCGCAGGATTAACCCAGGTTATGAACATGCTAAATACCGTCTCAGACCAGGCACCACGAGAACAGCAGCATCCTGGAGCCTCGATTACATCGAACATATTTAACATTCCGAATCGGTTACAGATAACACGTTTCATTTGCTCTGGAGCTGTCTCGGAAAGGTGAAGCGAAGAGAACCACAGGGAATCTAAGGATAATCTACACGCTCCGTGAAAGGCGCCGTTTGGGAAGTACGTTAGCCATGGTAGGTACTGGTGGCAGAAAGCTGCCAACCGCTGAACCTGGCTATGTGCAGCTGCAATGCCCAGATGGAATACAACTTCATCTTGTAAGAATAACAACGTTTTCCACTCTGGGATCGTATTAGGGAGGAAAAAAAAAAACCAAGGAACTGCTGCATGCTTGCCCATTCCCTGGAGCCGGTAACACGCGTAAATATATCCCCTCCATCCGTGGTGACCAACAGAGGCGGAGAGGCAGCCGTCGCTCCTATCCGCACGGAGAGATGGGAGGGGTAAGGCAAAACCCTCGGCAAGTGTCAGAGGAAAGAATAAACAAGGGCCGCTACCCCAGCATCAGCCGGCCAGACCGCATCTCCACCGACAGCGTGCTGTTTTCTGTATTCACCAGTCGTCTCTCGCTCTTTCCCCCTCCCCTGCAGATCATCAAGCAATACCGTTTCCCACACTCCAATTATGTCCATTTATCAGCTTGTAATTTTTGGCAGATGGACAGGAAGTGACTGAACCTGGCAAAAGCCATCTACAGTGAACTACACAACGTCCCTTTTATTTCCACTCCACCCCATCCCCCCCGCAGCGACTGGCACCCCGATTTAAATGAAGATAGACAAAAATGCCATCGGTAGAGCTATCACCACTCTTCAGTTTCCCTAACACTGCTGGGAGTGGGAAACACAGGCCCACCTCATGGAAGCACCACAGAAAAGCCGGCATTTTCCCTTCCTCCTGGGCTGCTGTTCCAGAGAACTTCACCTGTTTACTGGAAAAGACCAAGCCCGTCGAAACCCAACTTCCTGAAACAATTAGTTGGGTGGTTTTTTTTGTGGGTTTCTTTTTATTTTTTAGGTTGGGGTGGGGGATTTTTTTGTTTTTGGTTTGGTGGGGTTTCTTCTTTTTTTTTTGGCGGTTTTGTTTTTTCCTGCAGACCTATCGCCCATTTAGCAATTGCAGCACATGAATCAGTCAGGATTTGTGTCACAGGTCCTGGCCACCGAAACCACTTCTACCAATGGATCTGCGCACCCCACTGCAGAAAGGAAGTATCAGTTGTATTGGTAACCACCTATTTACGGCAGGAAACTAAGAGCGGTATGGAAACGAGATGTGAAGGCTGCACAGTTCTTTTTCTTGAGAGTACCGTGGGGTATTGAGATAATCTTTAACATTATCAAAGAGCTGAAACAACCTCAAGCAGCGAGACCTGCTCCGTGACAAAGGCTGCCCTGCACGCATCCGAACGCAGCAGGAAGTGCTACCCCATTCACATGACTCCACACAGCTTTCGGGACTGAGTCTCTACCTTGAATCCAAGCAGCACACTGCTTCTGTGGGCTGATATCTGCCATGATGCTTTTGTATAGACAGTTTCTAGGATAAACTTCTCAAAGCAACATTTGATATGCAGCAAAAACACACAACAGTATCTTGGCGTCAACTGTGACAATGAAAACGAAACATCCTGTGGCCAGTGTTAAAGCTTGGCGAACTTCTCCTAACAGGCTTCTGTTTCAGGCT
>NW_010253536.1:0-11768 GCF_000690775.1 Eurypyga helias
ACAGTCCTACTATCTGCCATGGACTAATCCAGACCACACCGGAAGAGGGTGGAACAGCTCCAGAACACCAGCAGTACATTGATGACATCATCATATGGGGGGACACAGCTGATGATGTTTTTGAGAAAGGGAAGATCATCCAAATCCTCCTGAAAGCCGGTTTTGCCATTAAGCAAAGTAAGGTCAAGGGACCTACACAGGAGATCCAGTTCCTAAGAGTAAAATGGCAAGATGGGCGTCACCAAATCCTGATGGACGTGATCAACAAAATCACAGCGATGTCCCCATCAACGAGCAAAAAGGATACACAAGCTTTCCTAGGCATTGTGGGTTTCTGGCAGATGCATATTCCAAATTACAGCCAAATTGTAAACCCTCTCTATGCAGTGACCCAGAAGAAAAACCATTTCAAATGGGGCCCAGAGCAGCAAGAAGCCTTTGAACAACTCAAGCCGGAGATCGTGCATGCAGTAGCCCTTGGACCAGTCTGGACAGGGCCAGAGGTAAAGAATGTGCTCTAGACCACAGCGGGGGCGAATGGCCCTACCTGGAGTCTCTGGCAGAAAGATCCAGGGGAGACCTGAGGTCGACCCCTAGGATTTTGGAGCCGGGGATACAGAGCATCTAAGGCCCACAACACTCCAGCTGAAAAAGAGATACTGACAGCTTATGAGGGAGTTCGATCTGCCTCAGAAGTGATTGGAACTGAAGCACAGCTCCTCCTGGCACATCAACTACCAGGGCTGGGCTGGATGCTCAAAGGCAGAGTCTCTTCTACTCATCATGCCACTGATGCTACCTGGAGTAAGTGGGTTGCCCTGATCACACAGAGAGCTCAAATAGGAAATCACAGTTGCCCAGGAATCTTGGAAGTGATCATGGACTGGCCAGAAGGCATAAATTTTGGAATGTCACCAGACGGGGAGGTAACATGGGCTGAAGAATCCTCTTTCTACAACCAATTACTAGAAAATGAGAAGCAATATGCCCTGTTTACTGATGCAAGAGCTAACTTTGTGTTTTTGCAGATGGAAAATTCCAGTCATAGGAAGGACTCCGTTATCATGTTTGCATGAACAGTTTTTCTTAATAATCCTGAGCAAGGGCTAGTTTATGAGGTCAAATTAAAAATAAATAGATAGATAGATAGATAGATAGATAAATAAATAAATAAATAGCCTCAGTAGAATGTAAACATAAGAAATAACAGGTTGGCAAAAAGATAAAGAATTGTAGAATAAGACATACAAAAGACATACTGAAGTGTTACAAAGGGATCGGTCATGCATTCTCCTTAAATTTTTTTTTGTTTTAAATACCATATATGTACTCAAGTACAGAAACACGTGTCAGGTGGGCTGTGAACCTGGAGTACTCAGCCAATGAGGAAAGAGGGGAGGGACTGAATGTGTCAGGAATTAGGATATATAATGTGTACTCTATTGCTACAACGTGCATTCTCTCTCTGTCTTGTGAGGTGGGGGGATGCCCACAATTGCAATCACGAATAAAACGTTGCTTCACTTTGATGCCTGCCTGAGCCTAAGTAATTGGATGGTGAGCATTTCTCACTCTGATGGGTCCTGCTGCATTGTAAGGAAACATCAAAGGTGGAAAGTTGCTGTGTGGAGTCCCACACAACAAGTTGCAGAGACTGCTGAAAGACAAGGTGAATTGAGTCAGTTTGCAGAGGTAAAGGCCATCCAGGTGGGTTTGGACATTGCTGAACAAGAGAAATGGGCAGTGCTTTACCTCTACACTGACTCCTGGATGGTGGCAAAAGCGCTGTGGGGGTGGCTACAGCAATGGAAGCAGAGGAACTGAGAGCACAGAGGCAAACCCATCTGGGCTGCCGCACTACGGCAGGACATTGCTTCCTATCTAGACAACCTGATCATCAGAGTGCATCACATTGACACCCACATACCCAAAAAAAGAACCACTGAAGAACATCGATACAATCAGCAGGTGGATCAAGCTGCTAAGAAGGCAGTGTTTCAGGTGGATCTGTATTGGCAACATAAAGGTGAGCTATTTATGGCTGGGTGGACCCATGGCACCCCCGGCCACCAGGAGAGATGCCACATAGAGATGGGCTCATGACCGAGGGGTGGACTTGACCATGAATGCTGTTGCTCAGGTTATACATTAATGTGAAACGTGCTGCCATTAAACAAGCCAAGTGGGTGAAGCCTCTTAGGTATGGGGGACGATGGTTGAAATATAAGTACAGGCAGGCATGGCAGGTTGACTACATCCCCCTCCCGTAATACCCGCCAGGGCAAGTGCCATATTTTCACAATAATGGAGACAACCACGGGGTGGCTGGAAACATATCCTGTGTCCCATGCCACTGCCCAAAATACCATCTTGGGTCTTGAAAGGCAAGTCCTGTGGCGACACGGCACCCCAGAAAGGATTGAATCAGACAATGGGACTCATTTCCAAAACAGTCTCACAGACACTTGGGCTGAAAAACATGGATTTGAGTGGGTGTATCATATCCCCTACCATGCACCTGCCTCAGGGAAGGTTGAGCAGTGCAATGGGTTGTTAAAGATCACCCTGAGAGCAATGAGGTGTGGAACCTTCAAGAATTGGGATATCAACTGGCAAAAGCCACTTGGTTAGTTAATACCAGGAGATCCATCAATCCAGCTGGCCCTGCACACTCAAACCTTCTACAGACTGTAGAAAGAGATAAAGTCCCTGTAGTACATGCTAGAACTATGCTGGGGAAAACAGTTTGGCTTACTCCCACCTCAGGCAAAGGCAAACCCATCCATGGAGTTTTGGATGGGTCAAATTGAAGTCAAGCTGTTGGGAAAGCCATAGATACTTGGGGTAGACTAGATGCCCTCACATTCCATGCTGCAAATGTTTTCCCTGAGAGTATTTGGTGGACTATCCCAGTTGGAAAGAACTGAGAAATTTTGCATGAATTCTTCTACGTGTGTGTTGAGGAGGTGATTTTTGTATCTTAATCAGGCTTAATGAGTGTCAAACATCTCTTACCTGCATGATCAAATTTCACATTCATTCATCTGCTGATGATTCATCATTTAATTGGAGAACAGAAGGTTCAGGTCATCCTATGAATGTATATAACTGAAACTCCTGAGGTTCCCTTGAAAATCAGAAAATTCTTTTGCTCTGTGAGGGTGACTGAACACTGGAACAGGTTGCACAGGCAGACTGTGGAATCTCCATCCTTGGAGATATTCATACACCATCTGGACATGGTTCTGGGTGACCAGCTCTGGGTGGCCCTGCTTGAGCAGGACTGTTGGACAAAATGACCTCCAGAGATCTCTTCCCACCATCACTCATTCTGGTTTTCTATGATTCTGTGAAATGTATGATAATATGTAGACTAGTGTACACAGTATGTATGATATATAATCATACACTGTCTAGTCAAAGCATGATTTTCAGGTATCATCCAATTATAAATGTTCTTTAAAATGGTTAATTCTCAGATGTGGACTTCTGTATCAATTTGAGGCACTTCTTGACCTTTGAAGGCCTCTCTGTAACTGAGGAACAGAAAGTCACTTTAACTGTGTAAAACATCTTGAGCACCTCATATACCTGATGTACACAATTATATGGTCCCAATTGTTCATAGGCATCCAAAACCAAGACAACAGATTAACACCATGTTCCTCAATGGCAGCATTTTCAACAAAAAAATGTTAGCTATTCCTCCCAAGGTCCTTTCTCAAAACATTCCGCATGTTTTGTATCCAGTCTACTTCATTTCTCCATTTTGTTATGAAGTTGTTGCTAGATAAACATATAAAATTCCTACAATTAGCAAGCAGCAATGAAGCAGCCATAAAAAGACAATCTCTTGTGTGAATTCAGAAGAGAGTAGAACAATGAATCAGTGTGAAAAATACTTCTAATTGTCCATGCTTGTGTTTGATGCTCTGCTCATTTTACATACAAGGGCATGAGATACAGGAGTTTTGTGTTATGGACAGCATGTACTGAATATGGCAATAAATTTGAAACAAATTACCCAAGGGCTGGTAAAAGAGTAGAATATAACATTGTCTGTTGCTGCTGGCCTGGTCAATGTGGAAACTTACTCAGAAGTCCTTCCTTAGTTATTTTTTCATACCTTATTCCTTGTGACCTTCCCTGAGCTCGTAGGCAGAAGACACATGTGATCTTGGAAGGATGTGGTCTTAAATTAATGGCTGTACTTAAGTTTGTGACTGTAATGTTTGTCATTAACAATTTTTCTCTTACCTATCCTTGAGGAGTAAGTGACCAAAAGGAGAAAACACATGTAGAAACATGGAAACTACCTGAATCTGTTTCCAGTTGGAGCTGGGAACACTGTTCAATGCCTTTTCTCCAGCTGAACCAGTGCCTTTTCAAAATGTTCCTGACTGGAATACTCAAATTAGAGAAATAAAAGGCAGATCCTCAGCGAAGAAAATATGAGAGGTGAAAGAAATCCTTCTCTGAAATACAGGAAAGCCAGCTCCAACAAAAGCATTTTGAAATTTAATACATATTTTTAATGTTTATTACATAAATGTAATGAATGTCATATATTACCTTTTGCACAAGCTTTTGCTTCGAAGCCAAAAAGTCACACAAAGACATTAAGAATGGATTTCAAAGTCTGCAGCTGATAAACAGAACTTGAAGTCTTCTCATCTTTCTTTATAGCATCACATGTACACTGGAACATGCTCCCATCTTGACCATTTTTTTTTTATTTTTTGGTTCAGTAACAACTTGGATAAATCTTGGAACCCATCATATTCCTTGCAGGGCCATTTAACCACTCCAGGTTGCTGAGGAAGACAATTCTCAGGATGCGTCTCACCACTGCGGTGCAGCATGGCTACCTCTGCCATTCCCAGGCTCTTCCAGATGAGAGAATGGTGACATTTCTTGTTAATGCGTTTCCTCTTAATGTTTAATCACTAATGAGAGCAGCGACATCAGCCTGTTGCTGCTATCTTTCTCCCCTCCTCATATGAGTTTTACAGACAATCTACTCCTGGCTCAGCACTATTGTTAGAAAACTGTATCGTATTTCTATATCACTGTACGTAATAAGTACAGGCAACAAGAGGACAAAGGACGGAATAAGGCAAGAAATCATGTAGGATTACTGTGAACAGATCCTACAAAGAATCTATAGAATATTTACATGCTGCTTCACACTGTCTGCCTCTCAGTCTACCTCTAACCACAGTACAGGTTGGATCACTGCAGACCTCCCCACAGTGCTAAATTCTTTAAAGTCCAGAAAGTTTCCCTATCTGTGTTTCCTGGGAAGAGTTGGCAGAGTTTCTGATGAAAGTCAGTTAATCAGAAGGACCTATGATTTAGGTATAAATCACACTTTGTTGCCCATGTCAGTAAATCCATAGCTATTAAATCAAAACAGTAAGTTCAAAGAATACCTCATAGGAGAGAAATAGAATTCAAAGCTAAATATATGCACCAGCAGAAACGCCTAGTCTTCTGCAGACTGGACTTCTTTAGAAGAGTAACATAACATGAATATTGGTGTGATCACATTTTAATTTTAACTGATCACAGATACTTTTCCTTTTTTCTTTTAGACTTATTAGCTTTCTTTAATATACATTCTCATGTCTCATTGATGACAAACAGATGTCGGTCAGAAGAAATACACCTCCAGTAGGCATTTTGGGGAGTATAGGATGGCAGCAGTGTCCAGATTTCTTGGGTCGTCACCATCAAATTTACATGGAAGTGTAATCAGAGTAAATACAAAGCAGTTTTTCTGCATTGTTTCCCATGTCTCAGCAAGGAGATACTGCCTGGATGCACTTGCATCTCCAAGTTCAACTTCAAATGAATAGATGAGTAGTCATCATCACATCTCTGGTAGTGAAGTCTGTCACTGAGTAGTGTAAGGAAAGATGCCAGTAGAACAACCTTGTATACACTCAATTTCTTTTGAATTTCCCCAATATAACAAGATTTTCTCAGTAGCTGCCATGCTACTCAATTCTGAGTGCTCATCCAACATTCCAGGAGGACCGGAAGCACAGTTCTGTAGTCAGATTTTAAGCAAGCTACAGGTTTTTATGTACCAACCTGTGGCTTGCCCATGTTTATGTGCAAATCTAACAGTTCTGTACATTCCATTATTTCTTCTCCCTTATTAAAGGAATGACAAGGAAAAAAGATAGGGAACACTAAATATAAACTGTTCTATCACTTCTTTTTTAATCATTTGGGAAAATTTGGTCCAAGTTACAGGATGTTTTGGGTAAGCATAACAGTGTCCACGTTAAGCAACACAAATTTATCTGTACACTTTGTTCATGAGAACACATGAAAACAAGTTATGTTTATATGATCTTGAAAAAGCAGGGCTGCAGTATTGCAGAACTCACAGTTAGGGGAGAAAAAAATAAAGGAACTTCCTGCTCTCTTCCTGCTGGTTGCTGAAACTGTCCTATTCCTAGTTATAGCAATAAGGGATTGAGACAAATCAGGGTGTAGGAAATCAAAAGGAGATTTAGGGCTAAGTCCCAAAGAAAGAATATGGGATAAAAACTTCACAGGGTTTTAGTCCCTGCAGTGGAAGGTATTCTCTTCTTTTCCTGTGAAGACAGTCTGAACCTTTCTTTCTGCAGCAACAGCTCCTTGCACATTTTCCTCACCTACAGCCCACAGTTTACCTCTGCGCTATCTGTGCACTCTTCTCCAGAGTCCTTGGGAGCCTGGTCACACTAACCCTGCATGCATGCTGCTCATGCTAATGCTGAGATTATTCTTAATGCAAAGACAGTGGTGACTGTCTCACATGCCTGCTTTGAGACACCTTCTAAAGCTGGGTTTCCACAGGGAGATTGCTCATCTTTTGGTTGTCTATGGTATCTAGTGACAGTAGTATACCTTGACATAGGTTCCTTTCTTGTAGAAGGATGAGAGATGCTTCCCTAGATATAAGTTTTTGTGACCTCCTTTTTTACTTCTGTATAGCTCCTAGTAAAAGGGCATTCAGGAAGACTAAGTGACAGCAGGGTCTATCCTCACCTATTGAATTCTCATGATCTCCAAAACACCATCACAAAATTCTCAGGCCTACCAGCCAGCCCCAAATCATGTCTTTTCTATATGAACGAGAACTTCAGAACTTCATATAGAGGTCATAGAGAGATCTCAGTTCATACAGAGTTTTGTCATTAGCTGCCTGTAAAAGTCCTGCTGTCAAAGTGATTCACATCACCCAGATCAAGGATGTCACATGTAGACAAGGTACAGGCTAACTGCTAAGACGAATTACTTGGAGAACAGGCAGTCATTTGGAGGAATAAAAAAGGATTCATATACAATACATATCCTAGAGGACTAACTTCTGTTTTTGTCATTCATGAGAGATGTGGCTGACAATGTGGTTTTTGAAGAAAAAAAATACCATGAGTAAAATCGAAAGGTCTGATGTTCAGCTGAGTTAAAGTCCAGTCTGCATCAGTCTAGCCAAGTTCTGTTGTTGATGAAGGAAAGCACACCAGGAACTAAACACCACAGGTGACCTGGGCAAAGTACCTGACACTGCAGCAATCAGGAAACACAGGCCTAGCATCAACAGCTGGCTCCCACCAGAGAAAAAATAAGGTGTTAACTCCTGTCAGGTTATTTCTGCCAATTCATCCTCAAGCATTTTGTATTGATACATTCTTCCTCCTTAGTTATCTTTTGAATTGTAAAAGCGGTCTTCTCCATAAGGACATCAGCTGGCACCTCTCTGCTACATAAACCTTCCAGATGTGAGTTCATGCAATCAGGTATGCTTCTTACCTACTTGTTTCTCCTTTCTTGGATCTCATAGGCCACCAACCCATGCATTATCTGTTCTCCAACCAAGTTCTTTCAATTTCAGCTGAAAACACCTTGTTCAGGAACTCCCTGAAAGAGCACCTTGCTTCTGAATGGACACCTTCCCAAGAATCATCCAAGTTTTTTCTAATAAAAGCATTTACATTTTCCTGTACAGAATTAAGTGCTGATGGATTTTTATGTAAGGACCACTTTTCAACAATACAAAGCATCTATTCGGGTACCACATGCTGTCACAACAGCAGGCTTCTGATGGACTGAGACCTTTCACGTCCAGATGCATCTGTGGTCCTCTTCTCAGAAGGCACTCATATACATGACCTCCTTATACATTATCTTACATTTTGTAGGGTTGACTCTAAGTTGTACTTCATCCAGTGATAGTCATACATGGCCAACAAAAGTGTAATTAAGCTTACCTCATCACTAGCTTTGATTCCATTTTGATCCTGTTGGTAAAGTAGTTGGTAAAAGTTCAGTCCACCTGCAGACATAATCAAGTGCTAACTAAGCTGAAACCATTACACACAGAAGAAACATGTCCTTAAGGTTAGCCTTTCAAACATATTTCTCATCCAGGTTGGGAAGAGCTTAAGTACTTGAAACTAAAAGAAAGCTTACTTACCCAGAGCTTTGAAGTTGCACTGGCTTTCTGAAAACCGTTACAAAAAAATTGAAAAATTTGAAAATTGCTTTGAAAATTGCCCCTTCCCACCTGTGGAACTCTGCAGAAGACTGGATACACTGGGAAACTGACCCAGTGACAAAAAAAAAAAAAAAAGTTCCTTTCTATGGAATTGGTTCCTAAGTGCAGCTGAGTAGCTACATAAGCACTAAAGAGAGGTAGAAGCAAGAGGCTATACCTCGGGATGGAGCAGCAACATGAAGAAAACTCTCTTGGCAACTGTACAGTTCTGCCAGACTACAGCATTCCCATTACTGCTGCCATAGCTTGCAATTCTTCCCAAACCTGTTTCTACTAGTGTGGTCTTGTACACAGAAGGTGCAATAATTAGTACTACATAGCTTGCTTTATCAAGGAGAAGAGATAACTTCCTAAGTTATATGCATAGATGGATATTTGCACAGAGGGAAAAGAAAAGCTGAGGGATAAAAAGGAGAATTTTATGTCAAGGGTCTAACAGAACACTAGTTCGATAAATTCAAAGTTTCAGGTGCAATTTCTTTTTAGGGTGTGTAATTAAGTATTGAAGCAGCTTGGAAGGGAGATTGAATGTCTGCTATTTAAAGTATTGCCTGAATTTTCTTCCTTAAACACATGTTTAGCATCCACTTCTTTAACCGCATTCGTATTCTTCCTAACACATACTTTCTCTAGTATATGTTAAATCCAAGGTCAGACTAGGCATGCAGAGAGAAAGAGTTCTATGAATTCTTGTTTCTAAATCACCACCGTCTTCCCTTATGAAACACAGGAAGGAAAGTGTGGTCTGTATTGCCCTAAAAACCCTGTCTTGCACCTTAGCAATAAGCAGTTCACAGTCCTCAGTTCTCTGCTTAGTTAAAATCTTTCTTTCAGCTTTACCTGCTGAAAAAAAACTTCTGTGTTCTATTACTAAAACAGCTTCACAATGACTGCACTTCCCCCAGGAGCTAAATACTTGTGATCACAGGCTTGCACAGATGTCTGAGTCTAGTGGCTCCAGGGTCTGGCCAGGTGGCTACAGCCATGTAAAATATTGGCAAGCTTTGCTCAGAACTACCGGTCCTGAGTGAGGTAAAGTAAGTGGTCATCCTGGCTCTATCTTTGCTGCAATGCTAAGTAAAATATAGTGTTCTCTGAATTTATGCAATGGTTCAGTTATGTTTTGTTTAGTGTCCTCTACTCCTTTACTAGTAACTTCCAACAATGGATTTTTTTTCCAGCTGTGGAGCACTGAGATGACAGACTCAATCAACTATGTAATTCCAAGAGTTCCTTCTTAAAGCACTGAGCATGCAGCATCGTTCCTCTTCACTATGTTAATCACTTTGACATTTTATTACTCTCTTTTGGTATTAAATGTTCATCAGTAACTCAACTATCATAATCAATCTAGGATTTTTCATTTCTCACTATTGTAGTATGCACAGAATTTTGTGCCTGCTCTCCCTTAAATTTACTTTGTGTTTGCCCAAAAATTTCTCTTGTCCTTCTTAGCATTCTTCTTAGCTCTTCCAATTTCCTGCATCAGTCTCCAGATCTTGACTGATAGAATCATAGAATGGTTTTGGTTGGAAGAGACTTTGTAGATGATCTACTTCCAACCCCCCTGCCATGGGCAGGGACGCCTTCTACTACACCAGGTTGCTCAAAGCCTCATCCATCCTGGCCTTGAACGCTTCCAGGGATGGGGCATGCACAACTTCTCTGGGCAACCTATTCCAGTGTCTCACCTCTCCCCAAGAGTGAAGAATTTTTTCCTGATATCCAGTCTAAACCTCCCCACTTTCAATTTAACCCCATTATCCCTGGTCCTGTCACTACAGGCCCTTGTAAAAAGTGCCCCCTCAGCTTCTTTGTAGCCCCCTTCAGGTACTGGAAGGCTGCAGTAAGGTCTCCATGGAGCCCTCTCTTCCCCAGGCTGAACAAGCCCAACTCTCTCAGACTTTCTTCAGGAGAGGTGCGCCAGCCCTCTGATCATCTTTGTGGCACTCCTCTGGACTCATTAAAGCCAGTTGATTTCATTCTTATGCATTTGTCCACCATTACCCTCAAGTCCTTCTCCTCATGGCTGCTCTTGATCCATTCTCTGTTCAGACTGCTTGTGTTTGGGATTGCCCCAACCCAGGTGCAGCACCTTTCACTTGGCCTTGTTAAACTTCATGAGGTTGGCAGTGGCCCACCTCTCCAGACTGTCCAGGTCCCTCTGGATGTCATCCCTTCCCTCCAGTGTGTCAACCGTACCACACAGCTTGGTGTCACCAGCAAACTTGCCGAGGGTGCTCTCAATCCCACCATCCATGTCGCTGACAAAGATGTTAAAGAGCACTGGTCACAATTCTGACCCCTGAGGAACGCCGCACGTTACTGGTCTCCACTCAGACATCGAGCCATTGACCACCACTCTCTGAGTGTGACCATCCAGCCAGTTTCTTATCCACTGAGTGGTCCATCTGTCAAATCCATGTCTCTCCAATTTAGAGTCAAGGATGTCATGCAGGACACTGTCAAACACGTTGCACAAGTCCAGGTAGATGATATCTGTTGCTCTTCATTTATCCACTGAGGCCATGACCCCATCACAGAATGCCACCAGATTCATCAGGCACGATCTGCTCTTGGTGAAGCCATGTTGGCTGTCACCAATCACCTCCTCATTCTCCATGTGCCTTAACATCATTTCCAGGAGGATCTGCTCCACGACCTTGCCAGGCACAGAGGTGAGACTGACTGGCTTCTTGTTCCCTGGATCGCCCTTTTCCCCCTTTTTAAAGATGGGGATTATGTTTCCCCTTTTCCAGTCAGTGTGAACTTCACCAGACTGCCATGATTTTCCAGATATGACAGATAGAGGTTTAGTAATCTCATCTACCTTTTCCCTCAGGAGTCACAGATGTATTTCATCAGGTTCCATGGACTTGTGCACCTTCAGGTCCCTTAGGTGATCCTGAACCTGATCCTCCCTGACTGTGGGCAGTTCTCCATTCTCCCAGTCCTTGCCCTTGTCTACCGTGACTCTGGGGGTGTGGCTTGTGCTCTTGACAGTGAAGACTGAGGCAAAAAAATCATTGAGTACCTTGGCTTTCTCCATATCCTGGGAAACCAGATCTGCGGTTTCTTTCTGCAGAGGGCCCACATTTTTCCTTACCTTCCTTTTATCCACTGTGGACCTACAGAAGCCATTCTTCTTTGGCCTTGATGCCCCTGGCTGGGTTTAATTCTGCCAGGGCCTTAGCTTTCCTAACCTGATCCCTGA
>NW_010253537.1:0-12862 GCF_000690775.1 Eurypyga helias
TGTAGAAGGCCACCATATTAGTCAGCTGCTGCTGCATTCTTCCAGATGACCTTCAGACCCACCAAGATACACACCTGAGTGGCAGAAGGGACGGGGAAAGGCTGATATTGGGTGTTGGTAACAACCTCAGCACTGCACTGAGCAAGATGCACGCACTTCATCAGATGAAGTCCTGTGTGGGTTTTCTTGTCTGTCCCCTGCTGATCAGACCCGGTCTGGCCCAGGTGCAGTATGTTGCAATATTCATTAATATTGGATGTAAGACTTATGCTGAACAGTGCCACATACCATTCTACTTTGTAAGCCTTTTTTTAATATCTGTTCCCAAAAATTAGACATTTACATCTGAGGAAGACCTAAGGACTTTCTGACAATGTGTGTGGTTTAGTCTCTAAAATAGTCACGTCTAAGAAAGACCAGAGTACCTCTGGGGACAGGAACATTGCACAATGAATATCGGGAAGGGCAGTGAAAGTTGCTAGCCACTTTATCTGTCACAAATAGGAAAAATGCTGTATGTGGGTGAGTATAATTAGGTCATTGATTTATGAACCCAAAGCCCTGGTTTCCCAATGCTTCTTAAAATCAGCATGGATGTATATTTAATATGTATCTTTGATTCAGCTGGAAAACATAGCCAGAAAATTCCCAACTGGCTATACATATAAATAGCATCTCATAGACACAGATTATTCCAAGGTGGGTTGGCAAGAACATATCCTCATGAAATATGCTCAATAGCCTCCAATTTCAGATACCATGAGACTGTCAGGCTTTAAAATACACCATAGTGCTACAGAGCTCCCTGAACAGCTGTCACACAGGGGACAAGTTCAAGGGGTCTGTGGACCACAGTTATTTCCTTGGACTTCTCGTGGAGGTGGGATATTGCAAAATGTGATGACTGCTGGAGCCCAGAAGCGGCAAGGGTGGCTGGGACGTTACTTAACAAACTGACTTCAAGATGTGTTGGAAGAGTCTGCTTCCAAATCTCCTGTTTAAGGGTGTTTTCTTTTTCTCTTGATTGGTAGGGTTGGAATTTGGCCTTGCAAAATAGTGCTTCCTGCACCATGCGTTACTTATCGTTGTGGTTTTTTGCAATAACAGTGTTACCAGGACTCTTCTCTGTATGACTTTTCCCAGTAGCCTTTTCAACAGACATCTTGACAAACCTTTGTGACTAACCATACTCCTTGCTGAGTCTGTTTATTCCCAGGGTTGGAAGTTTGATTGGTGGTTTTCTTTTTTTTTTTTTTTTCTTCAGGAGATTCTCCTTATTTCCTATAGCACAAAGAAGCACTATTAACACATTCACTTGACAAACCCTTTAGTGAGTCAGGGACTCACTTCTCCATTAAAGGAGCTCATGTTTGGAAAGGGTAGCAATACATCATCCACTGGAGGTTCTGCTTAGAGTGTGGTGTACATAACCTTTAAAAACTGTTCCTGCCACCAAAAGCTGCTATCCTGTAGCTGGCCCAGATCCAACTTCTCCCAGTTTGGGCCCATACTGGGTTTATGCCAGCCAGCTACTGTGTTCCTGTTCCCGTCAGAGGCGGCACTTGGATTTTGCCACTTGGACTGCTGGATGATGGGGGTGGAAGCAATAAATGAAATGCATGGAGAAGCACAGTGGGAAAACAGGTATTCTTGGCACTTGTTTGGGACAAGCTGCATAAGCCACCACGGCTTAGACACACACGTGCAATGTGACTATTCTAAACCTGTGCCAATAACAACTTGCTTTTACTACATAGCGTGACATCTGCTCACCTCTTTCCAGCAGCCACCTTCAGTCTGCCAGTGACAGCCTCTCTATAAATGTGACTTTTGTCCAAACTTGTATTGCTTTTGGTGGTCCTCGGGAGACCCATACACTTCTCTCCTTCACCCAGGCTTGTAGCACTCCAATTTTTAATCTTTATACATACTATCACTGAAGTAGGGATGGGTGTGATACTGCTGGTGCAGGCAAAACTGAACAGGGTCCATGGAGCAGCCAAGTGCCGTTTTGTGGTGATGCAGACCGGCGCCCCGGTGGTGTCCGATAGCGAGCCTTGAGGTGCCTGGGTGGGAGGCATCCTATGGATCTCCTAAGGAGCTCGTGTGCCCCTGCAGCTGCTTTTACATTCTCCAGATCATGCGATGGAAGGAGGGGGGAGCCCCAAAGGCCGCTCACATAGCAGTGCAATACCACACCGATTAATTTTTCTTTTTTATTATTATTTTAAAGGCATTGTAGCAGCACAATGGTTTATCATCTTCAACTTTTGGGGAGGCCAGTCACCTTGTGTAAGACAGGGCAGCATCTGTGAGGGAATTTGAATCACCTGGGTTTTTTGCTTGAAGAAGAAGTGTCTTTGGATTAATTATTCCCTTTATTGATTTAATTCTAGCTGTTCGCCTCATATTGATCTGCACTCACCAGAGACAGTTTCACTCAGGGTATTTTTTTTGCAGCCAGTGATTAAAAGTAAAAACCCTACACCTTTGAAGTAAGCATTGCCTGTAAGAAACACTTTCTAGGAATGGCTGGTTTTATCACACTTTTGTTGTCTGATTTGTGATTGTTGACACATAATAAACGCACAGTGCTGAGAATGAATGGCTCAATATGATAAAGTAGTAACTTTCCTTCCTCTGCACCTGCCCCCAAGGCTTTATTCCTGTTTTGATCCAAATTTACAAAGAATTGTCCTAAGTGTCCATGTTACCCCATTTTTCATTGCACTCTGTAAAAGAGGGATGGTTTTTTCACCTCTCATTTCTGAGAGGAGTAATACAGATGTGTTACAGACGGTATATGTCCTTTCATGGGTTTCTGCTGTTTAAAGGCTTGAGAAGAACTGGGTGGTTTCTACGAACCTCCAGTCCAATTCCACGCCTGATTCTGCTCGCTTTTGTAACACTGGGAACAGCTTTAGGATGCTTACAAGAAGTGAAATATCTTACTATACAAATTCTGTCTGGGAGCACGAGTATTTCTTTCTGCCTTGGTTTTGCAGAAGCTTTAGTGATCAAATAAGAGATTTATTCTCTGCATCTTGCCTACCAGCCCTTTCTGTTGAGCACTTCCTGTTACGAAGAGACAGTCAGTTAAATGTGCCTATCTGTTCGTTGCGTTGCTGGCAGGGAAGAGCACAAGTAGTTTAAGTCCGAACAGCCTCCCTTCCTGTAGGTATAAGCAACTTATCTCTGATCAGCAAATGATACTATGCCCATCAGTTGCTTTTGCATTTACTGCATTCTACCCCTTGTAGTTTTACCTCTTGGGGACAACTTTGCTTTAATTCATTCCCTAAACAGTGTCCTAGGCTGTAGATTAACACATTACTTTTTGGTTGTTGGGATTTGTTTTTTTTTTTTTTTGGCTAAAAGAGGAAAGTTCTGGGGTTTGGGTTTTTGGGTTTTTTGTAGGTTTTTTCCTTTTGGTTTTTTTTTTAATGCAGCAATATTCACTAGCCAAAGTCATTAATACTAGTTTTATCAAAGCTTCAGTTTTTCTTCATATACCATGCTGGTATATTTATAGTTTGGGCACACCTTCTCTTTGCTGGAGGCAAAGCAGATGTAACATAGCTAGTATAGATGGCCCTTCAACACTCCTGGGAACTGGGGTTTCCTTCTGCAGACTTTACTGCCTAGGCTATGCATCTCTGCCAGATCTCCATCACATTATCTAGGTACTTTATGTGGCCCTGTGCTGTACCCTCTGTCACAGAGTTTTAATACGCTTCTCCCCACAGTAAAAGAGAAAATCTTATTTCCTTTAGTGTAAAATTAAAACATAAATCGAAGTGGAGTATTTTTTCCGCTGAGGTTGACTTCACGCATTATTATTTGTTGCTCTCTACTCGCTGGCTGCTCTGCCAGCAGTTCAACTCCAGTTCAGCTTAACTTCTGACTGGCAGTTGTCGTTTCATGGATTATTTGAAATAAACAGATAAGGTAATCTGGTTTACATGAGAGATTTGCCTCCTGGTGCATCCAGTCACGGTTCGTGATGATTTTCACCATCACAGGGAGCTTCAGGAGAGGAGCTGAAGACTGAACTGATGTGTAGAATTCATGCAGCCTTTGGACAATGCTCTTAGTCATATGGTTTAGTTTTAGGTAGTCCTGTGAGGAGCAGGGAGTTGGACTCCATGATCCTTATGGGTCTCTTTCAACTTGAGATATTCTAGGATTCTCTGATTCTATAGACCCAGTGGAACTTTCCTGTCGGCATTGTGGAGCTAAATCCACTGGACCTTAGAGGCAGCACATTAGGTGCCATATTGTCAGTGCCACTGACCACACAATATTTAGTTTTCGTACAAACAGGATGTAGAATGCACCTTGCTTTGGCAGTTCATCATTTTTTACAGTCACAGAGCTTGTGCAGCTTGGAAGCGTGTGTGTAGGGCATTAACATCAGTGCTAGTTTTGCAAGCAGCAGTAGTAGAAACTTCAGGGGGAATATGTTCTACTGATAAATGGCAGTATTCATGCTAAACTTAATGACTCATTATTATTTTATATTATTTCATTGTTTCCTCCACAATGGAACATGTCTCTAGCCTAGAAAAACAGAAACAATTGATAAAATTTAAATGAACATACTTCCTAATCCTCTGAAATTTCTCACACCCCACCCCAACAAGAGCCTCAAGGGCTCATATTTTTTTACTAGTAGTATCCAAGAGTGCAAGACAGGTCCTTCCTGAACAATTGCTGTGACATGACACATAATTTTATTGGTGCTTTATATAGTGTTTTGGCATTCTGCAGTTAAATGGTCTTTTCCTTGGTCCCATTGTATTCTCAACAGAAAATGGCTTGCAGTCCTTTTCTTCTAGAATAGAGAATGGGTAAACTCTAAAGAATTATATTAAGCTTGAAACTTGACAGTTTGACAGTACCAAGCCCTCACCATAATTGCTCTCATCGGTTCCCACCATATTTAGAATGAGCTTTTATTACTGTTGCCTGAATATCTTATTACAATTAGCAATACCAAGTAGCAAGAGGTAGAATAGGTTACTCTTCTCATAGTGGCTGGTGGAAGGCTGGTCGATACCTTAAAATTATGTTAGTTATTAAACAGTCACACAGTTAACTTTCTCAGTTTGCTGCTTCGTTCCAAGTATCTATCTTCTGTCATGATTTTTGTAGAGATCGATATCAATTATTGTATTATTTCATTGATATTTCTTTAAAATGTTCTCATAGTTAAGAATGAATAGAATCAATATGTCAGCATCCATTAATTTCTGCATTGAGTCTGTTTTTCGCTTTACATCCAGACAGTCATTTACAATGAATGCTATTACCTGACAGAACAATGCAGAATCAGTTACATATGAAGTAAACACAGAAATATCACCATCAAACCTAACCAGTGAGTAGGATGTGCTTTGGGTTTGTTTCCTTGCTTCTTAGGAAGCACACACAACAAGGACAGTCTTGTTTGGGGTGGGTTTGTTCTGTCATTAGTTTTTAAATATTAGAAGCATGGCCATATACTTTGGACTACTGTCTCGCTAGTGAGTCCAGACGTGTGGAGAAAAAAAGCATATAGGTTAAAAATACAGTCCACTGACCTCCTGCTATGTCTTGGGAGGCTGATGTCGGTGTGCTGTGTACAAAGAACCTGTACAAATAAAAATAAAACCAGTGGGGAAACTCCCATCTTTTATGACCAGACCTATAATCTTTAACAAGCCAGAGTATGTATGTGTATGTACAATAGCGTCAATTGTTATGCTACACATTGTTAGTAATAAAACTCTTGGGAAGATTCGCTGGGGGATTAGGAGGGCTGTGTGCCAGCAATGTCGTGGATGGAATTGCAGCTCACCCTGCACTGTGCTGGAACAAGTGAAAGCGGGATCTCATTGCCCCTGACATACATCCTCAGAGCTAAACAGCTTTGATAATTCCATGTGCAATTGTTTAGAATGTGCCAATGACTTAGTTTAACACTGCTTTGAAAGGAGCTGATTTCATTAAGAGAGCTTGAACTGAAAATCGAGGCTTCAGACTGAATTCTGAAAAATTATTTGGTTTTTTTTTTTTTTTTTTTTTCCTGATGACACCAGCAATGCTTTCTGTCTGCCAGACTTCTTGGGAAGATTTTCAAACAACCATTTTTATTCATAGTAGTGCTTAAAAAAACAAACAAACAAACAAAACTCCCCACTTTTTAAATAACTAGGTGTTTTATACTGTTTTCCTTCGTTTGCACTATGTGAACTGCTCATTCTGATCACAAGAATTTATTATGCCAGAGCTGAGGCAGTTATGTGCTGTGTTTCAGGTGGGAACTCCTCTGTCTTGCTCTTTCACTTATTCTTCCTCTCCCTTTACTAAAGTTACCCATTTCAGACAGAATCAAGATTCAAAATGTTAGAACAGTCACAATTTCAATTAACAGAGGACAGTTCCCTGTGATGTCAGACTATAAACCTACTCTGAACTTATTTTTTCTCTGATAAGAAAAATTCGAGACATCAGGCAAGAAGGAGTACTTGAAAAATGTGTTACACTTTTCCTGTTTCCCGGTAAAATCAGATGGGTTTCCAGTAAGTGGACCTGTTATCAATAACCCAAGATGCAGGTGTAATTCATATACAGTGATTCATCTGTATAGCACACTGGGTTATTTTACGCAGACAGTATCTGTTTCACATGTACACCATGATTATTCTACTCTGATTGACATCCATCTTCTCCTAATAAAGTCCCAGTTGCCCACCTGCGTGGTGCTCCCTTTTCTCTTAATGCATTTGTAAGATTAAAAAATACTATAGAACACTGTGCTGAAACTCACAAAAAAGCAAACTATCTAAATTTGGCAGTGGTGCAGCACCAGAAAAATTATCAAGGCTCTCTGTGGGTTAAAATTTTAAGAAATTTGTGGTTTGAATGCGTGTTTGAACCAGACCAGTACAAGAAAACCTTGGTGGAGGTATTTCAGGTTTATACTAATATATCACAACTGAAATAAAATCTGGCTTAGGCAAATGGAACTTGAATGGCTTTATAAAGAAATTAATGTACATTTGTATCTAATCAATTTTGTCATGTTATTCCCCCTGTTCATTGTATTCTATGTTTTCTTTTATGTTTTTCCATTTCCTATATATTACCTGTGGATATCCTACAAGATTTTTGGAATATTAGAAGTTTACGTGGACTCAGGGGAAGACAGGGCCATTTTATGAAAGAGAATCATAGAAATGTCCGGGATATTACTGAATACACAGAAATTAACCCTGTCTTGGGAAGCCTCTGAGCTGCAAATGATTGGAGGCTGGAAGAGCACTTTGTACTCTTCGAAGAGCATCTGCTCTTGGCTGCTGTTGGAGAAAGGGTTCTGGGCAACATTGGATTGACCCAAGGACAGCTGTTCCCATGTTGTAAGCGTCTGGTAAATTATCTTTCTCATTACCTGTTTTAGATTGGCTGCCATGGCCTGTTTCTTCATTGCAGGAAGGCATTGATTTCAGCCCAGTGCAGGTCACCATGACCAAAATTGCTGAATCTTTTTTAGTTACACTGAGGGTGACTTAAAACTTGCAGGTGTCCATGCCTAATGCCAAGTAAGACAGGTGCTGAGCAGGCTCGGAGCGTAAAGCGTAAGGCAGTCTCTCCAGGTAAGGATGGTGAGCAAGGCGGCACGGCAGCCCGAAGGAGCTTGGCTGTATGACACCAGTTTTACACCTTCTTGTGGTAGAGACTACTATTCTGGTTAGTAGTCTTGATGAGCCCGATAGTCCAGCCTCAAGTGCCTACAGGCTATCCAAGACCCTGCTCTTAATTTCCTCATTGACTGAGTGTCTCTGAAAGCCTGGAGCCTGAGAAAAACATCTGGTAGAGGGACTTGTGGTTCATGGGCTTCCTGAAACTGCACCTATATTTGTGGAAAGGTAGTAGTCAGAAATTTCCCTTTGTAACACGGGGTTGGGTGCCCTCCTTCAGCTTGCTGTGCTCATTAATTCGTGAGCTGTAAATCCTATACCTTGGTTGTCTCAGTTCCTTTCTCAAAACCAAGACATGTGGCCTGTGAAAGCAAAGGCAGGTCTTGTCTGGTGGCTGTCCTGGGATGCCCTCCCTTCCACCTCTGGGGACAGATGTGCAGCAGCCCCAGCCCGTGGGGGTGTGACCGGTGATGGTTTAGCACCCGTTAAGTCTCCAACCTTCGTTTCCATAACACACGGGGAGGTCTGTGTGTGCATGAGTAAGCCGAGACTGTCCCTTGATCCTGGTACATATAATGCAAACTGTACTGCCAGAAAAGGAAATCTCTGAAATTTAAGGGCTAAAGAATCTTTCTGCGAATTTAACCATTTATGGAAATAAAAAGTAGAGAGGCTCATTTAGGAAAAAACCCCACTTTGTATAGGAATTTTTGTGGAAGAAACACACACAGCTGGTCCTGTCCTTTTGGTTAGTTGGGGGTTTGTTGTTTTTGGAGGCAGTACAACCTTTCCTAAAAATCTTATAGTCTAGACTCTTTTGCAGCACTTACCAACAAGTAATGACTTGGCTATTTGGTCTATTGTTAAATGCTCCTGGTAAAGTACTTACTGCTTATTGCTGCTTAGGCAGACCCTGAGATCTTGAATGGATGGACACCAGTTGGGGTTTTGGAGGAGAAAAAATCACTTTTGAAGCCTGCTATAAAGTCTGACTTACAGCAGTTGCATCATGAGCTGCAGATGATTCTTACTTCCTATAGTAATAGAAGATATATTTTGAAAGGGACTTCTTTACTCCAGTGAATAGACATTTTAATAGATGGGTTCTATAAAGGGAAGATTGTTAGAGAATCTTAACCACATGTCCAACGTAAAAAGAAGTACTACCAGCGAGTTAAGTGCAGGAGACAGAACCAGGCTCTTCGGCCCATGTCCGTTTGCTTTACACACCCCAAAGTAAGGAATACGGTTGGCATTAAGTGGACAAAGCCAATGTCTGCGCTTTACCCTAGGTGAGGAGACGTCTCGAGGAGGAGTAAAGTACGATGAAAATGCAGAGGAGAAAAACTTCAATTTTAGCCAGAAAACATTGGCTGTTGCAGTGTCCAGCTCTGTTCTGTCTCAGCCAACTGTACTTAGTTTTACTTTTTTCCTTGTGTTTTCAAAGGGCTGGATGTGTTTTCTTTTTTTTTTTTCCTCTTTTTTTTTCTTTCTTTTTTTTCTTTGATAGTGCTGTTTGAACATGTTTCAGCTCTCACAGGTGTCACTGTAGGCAGGGATTTGATCTTCAATATCAAAGGTTTGTTCTTATTTCAGAAAAGTATGAGTGAATTCAGATGTGTGGCTGGGGCAGGGCAGGAGGAACATAGGAGAGGTTGAATGGAAGTTAAGAGACAGCAGAAAGGAAAGCGCAATTCTTGACACTAAAACAATTTTATATTCAATAGAGACCTATTAGAAGGGGGGAAAAAAGGTTGTTATACTTTATCTACTCTCCCTTAACTTGTAAATTGAAACCTGATCCCAGTTTATTCAATCCACTGCTCCCAGATTTACTGAGAACTCGCTGCTGCTCTATCTTTCTCAGTGCATTTTGTCATCAGAAAATATGCACATAAGTCATATCCACATACTGTACTGATCCAAAGTGGTTTTCTGCAATAAGCCGATTAAAGTGAATGATCAAAAACCTGCTGAGCAGATCTCTGGATAAAAGGTAAACTGGGCAGTAGTAGGCTTCTGCTTGTGTCCAGGTATTCGTGTACAAATTGCTCAGCAGGCCGAAAGAATTTGTTTAATTCAGTCACAGGAATTTTTAGATCATTTTTAGGATTATATGCTTCTGAGAAGAGGGTTTTTTTAGCTATACCTAGTAGTTTAGTAAAGATTTCAGAGTACCCTAGTCTAGTATTAAGAGGGAAATTTTCATTATATGAACAATGGATTAATTAATTTTTCTTTAAATAAATTTAATTTTATTAATCTGAAGTTGCGAGTTTCATTCTGTAACAGTCAGTGCAGAGGGTAGATCCCAGAGAGTTGCAAGCTGAGGATGTTGTTCAGGAGGATTGTAAGCATATGCTTAACTTTAAGCAAGTGCTCAGCTCCTGTTGAAGTCGTTAGGATTTAAACAGCCACTCAGAGCCTCAATACGGGAAAAGAGTGGAAAAGACATGGAATATCTGAAGCACAATCTAGATTTTAGGGTTTCTGGGTTTTCCTCCAGTTAAATAGTTTTATTTTTGTGATGTGACTCAACACAGTTGATAACTAGTCCCTCCGCGCTCCACTGCAGTGCAACGGCTGCAACAGCCATCTCGACCCCTTCTGTCCTCTGGGACAGCAGACAGAGGAGCACGAGGACACTCATTTCCTACCGGAGAAGTAGGTTCAGGGATTTTTATTTGCCCCTTTAGGTCTCTGGCTGCTGTTTATGATGGCCTTGAGGGGATAAGAAAGGGTTAGGAAGAGAGCAGCTCCAGGGTTTGAGAGCCTGGAAAAGTGTTATGACACTATTTAGCCAGTGCTGTTGTTATATAAATCTATATACGATAAATAACGCTTAATGACTATGAGAAATGGCTTCTTGCATTTGCCAATAAATTTGCAATGTACTGAGTTTATGAAAGACCTTGACAAAATTCCTAAACAAACTAGGTTTTCCTTTACTGTATATTCTTGTAGTTATGATTAAGAGCTTTGTGAGTTTTTCCCAGTGAAAGCAGTGGTGCTAGTATGTTCCTCAAAGCAAATGTGGTCTAGTTTATTTAAGCAAGAAGGAGTTTAAGTGGAAATGAACCACAGAAATGTGTGCCACTTGTCTAAACCAAACATGGTTTAGGCTTTTCCTTATAAGTGACATCTATTATTACATTTTTAAGTAGATCTTTGTTAGTAAGCATCTGCAAGTATGTTTGATAAGATGAAAAGATCCAAGACTACATTACTAAACCGGGATGTTCTTTCTAAATAAGGACCTGCACCTATGCCAACTGAAGTTAAGTGGGAATTTGCAACTGAACGAATACAAGTCCTTAAACAAGTACTGTCAGCATTGTTCATTTACATGACATCACGTCTGTGCAGCCATTTTAGGCATTACATACGGATTTCTAAGGATCTTCAGATCCTCTGTTTTGTAGGACTCATAAATAGAGTGGATGATTATTAATGTTGAAGATTGATCTAGACCAGTTGTGGGAAATTATGTCAATATTAAAAGTTATACCAGTAAGAGATCTATGAGTATCTTCTCAGTGTAGCAGATTTATCTGCAAGGTTGTTCTTGTTGCAATCACTCTATCAATTTAGGTGCTGTTTAAAGGATTTCCAGTTCACTCTTCTCCCTCTAAAGTTAGATTCCAGTGATAGGTAAAGAAAAATAACCTTGTATAAGCATAAGTCAAAATTATCCCCCATCTCATAGTTTCTAGTTCTAGCGAACTTGCAAGAGCTTAAGACAGTGTTTAGCAATTGTCTTGTTTTTTGAAGTTCTGCTTTAAGTTTTGTTTATTGAGGGGATTCCAGACTTATCTTAATGTGCAGTGGTTGTGATGAATGCAGGTGCAGCTGCAGCTTGGCTTTCAGCCAGAGGTGGAAGCTTACTAAGGAACATTGATTCCCTGAACATTAAAATTGTGGTTGCTGCATTGAAAATATTCTTCATTAACTGTGTAATTGAACAAGCTTATTATTATTATGTGTCTGCTGACCTTAACTGAGACTAGATTGTTTAATACACTGAGCATAAGAAAATGCCACACATGGAATGTTTTCTAAGAGGGATGGAGACAGTATCCCTTTAGCTAGAAATCATTCTTTTCAGCTATTTGTTGAGTATTTTTCTACAGCCTTTGTGAATTTGTGTTAGGGCGAGGTACAGCTTAGTCTCTGATGATCTCTGACACCACTGCTCTCTTCAGATGATTGAAATTGGCAGAAAGAAATTCAGTTTCTTCACTAACATAACTGAGGGAAAAGTCCATCAGCTGTAATTTCTGGTCATGAAGGTGGTTGTATCCAGCAAGTTCTTCATGACTTTATGGGGTTTACATTTTGCAAGATCAGTTAGAAATACATGGGATTTTTTTCATATTATTTTTAGGAATCAATGCCAGAACAGACTATATATGGAAGTTGAATACTTATAATACTGCCAAAACCTAAACCAAATTATTGAGTTTCATTTTCCATTTTAAATTGAATTAAAAATGAAAATACCTTTTTAATGTACCTTATATTATAGTCACTGTGGCATTTCTGTAAAGGAGAATATTATCATACTTTTAATCAAACGCAGTTTTGATTTAGTCTACTTACGTTTTTTATTTTCAACTTCAAAGGCATCTGTCTGCACATAGTGTTCTTGATGCATCTATTCACGTAAGAGGCCTTTCCCCCTCCTCCATTACACCATTTCTTTTCCTTTTCATGGTTGAACTTTCCTCTTTTTGGCCAGTAGCCACTGGCAGTCTATACGATGTCTCCCAAGAGCTCACACCGCAGGGCACCAGTTATTCAGGCCAAGGTTTTTACGTATAGCCATAAGCTTTACTCAAAGCTCCTTTCATAATCCTTCCTTAATAACGATGGCTGATGAGTACCTTTCTTCTGAGGACTTTTTGTGAAGACAGTGTTTATACAGCCAAGACAGCAGATTGATGATAAATCAAAGAATACCAGTTTTTCTCTCAGGGTGGACTGAAAGTACCATCCTGGAAGCACAAGTGTTGCTCTGAGATTTCGCGCCGTGAGTTGCAGTGCAAACGTTCCTTAGTGTTTGAGGTTCCTGTGTTAATGCTGTAAGGACTACCAATTTTCTGTTTATAAGCTGCTGCTGCTGCCACCTATTTTTATGATACCAAAGAAAGTAGTACATTCTGCTAGTATGTACTTTTGGC
>NW_010253537.1:12924-48741 GCF_000690775.1 Eurypyga helias
AACACGGAAAGATACATGCACTGGGAAATTCAGCATTTTCCAAAAACACTGCTACACATCTTCTAGGAAAGCTGAAATCTCCTATCTTAGTAAAATGTCAGCTTTTGATTGGAACTGAAAATTTAATTACTAAAAAAATGAGGAAGATAGTGCAGTGGTACAAGAACACAAGGATGCCTCCTAGATTACTTAAGTTTCTTGGGAAACTTTCATAACTATGTTAATTTACAAGGGTATTTCTCTTTTCAAATCCCATGAGAGTTGCTTGAGAATGAAAACTTTAGTAAAACCATAACCACGATGTTCTAGGCTGGCTATGCAAGCATAGGTAGGTGCAAGAACCTTTCATCTTTCCAGCAAAACGTCCCTCAAGATGAGGGGTTGTGCTGATGATGCAGCCTTTGACCTGATTTTCCTTCAGCACAGAGAGAACTCGTTTGATCTTTTTGCCATTAAAAACCTCTTTTTAATTGTGTCATTTGTGTCAGCCACAAAGGAGATTATTTTGTACTTCATGTAGCTTGACAAACATGATCTGGTGGAACTGGCCGTCTGCTGCAGCCGGAATGGTGTTGTCCAGATCTCCTCTGCGGTCTGTGTGAACTCAGGAGTAATTCATCACAAGAAACAAATGGGAGTGGTCCATCTGTCCTACTGCAAAAGGCAGTGTTGCATTTTCTCCCAGGCTGTGCAAAGCCATCACCCTTGCATGGCTTTGAGTTTCTGTGCTGCTTAGTTAAGTACTGAAGTGTTGCGTGTCTTCTGTTTCTTATGGCTCTTACTCAGCTGTGGAAAGAAATATCAAGTAATGTAACCACTTTCTTCCAAATCTTGGGCCAGAATCTCAGCTGGTGTAACTCAGCAGAGCTCCACTGACATTATTAGTGCTCCAGTGATTCACACCAGCTGTGGATCTGGTCTTCTGTGTCAATTTATGAAGGGCTTGAACTAAATGTCAGGGAATATGAAATGATCTCTTCTAGTCAGCAGTTCTCCAGATGTGTTAATGGAGTTTAAGTTTACCAAAAGGCAAGACTTCAAAAAGTGATCCAACAGAAGAATAAACTTTCAAGAAGAATGCCTTACTTACAGGCTTTTTGGCAAGAGAGGACTATACAACTCACCGCAGTTTAAAGAAATTAGCTCAGTTATGCACTGGGATATGGTAATACAGCTTCAGTGAGAACCCAAGATTTAAAATAATTTCCCAGCACAAAGCAAGCTGTTGGCATTTGGTGAATAATTGCCATGCAAATAGGAATCATCAGGTCTTAAAACCAAAATTACGTTGCTTATGAACTTCATGTAAAGAGCCTAATGCTTCCACTTTGCAAGTGTATTTGGGGTTATTCACAGGCGCAGTATTACAGCTTTTGGAGATTAAATGAGGACCATGTTGTTACAAGAACACAGAAGCTTAGTACTTCTAGCTGTGTAATGTTAAAACTCAACAGTGATTTGGCTTATAGAAGTGATCTCATGTATAGTGTTGAAAACGGTTATTTCAGCCAGTGAGGATAAAATTGTTGTTGACATTGCTTAAGCACTGTCAGGCTTACTTTTCAAAATCAGAAGATGCTGGAATAGGTGAAACCTCAAAGTCAACAACTGTGGGATCTCAGAAGTCTTTTAGCCTTATATGGCTGATCTTACATGCCTATGTGGCCTATAACCATATGTTAAAAAAAAAAAAAAAAAAGTCTTCCAGTACTTGAAATAGCCTGTGGTTGTACAGAGGTCTTCAAAGCCTAATTTATTTGCTGATGAGACTTTTTGGAATTAAAGTGATCAGTGTGTGGCTGTACACCGTGTGACTTGCATATGTTTTCAGTAGAGCCTTAAGGTCTTAGACAGACCTAGAAATGTAAGAGAACAAGACAAGTTTACAGTAAGTAGACTTGAACATCACACTGTGTTGGGATATGCTACCTATGTTCAAAAAAAATAGGGTACATATAAGTTGATAGCTAACAATCGGAACAGCATGGAGTGATCAGATCCTGCTGACCAGAGGTCTATGGCTAAGGGTCCAGTTCTGGCAGGGTTGTTTCACAGACACATCTGTCTATTAGTCCCTGCATACCAAAAGGAAAAAAAAATGCTTGGACACAATTTATTCAGACCTGAAAGAAAGCATTTTGGAAGAGTTCACAGAGAAAGCTAGTTAGACTTCCAGAGAAAGTAATTATCATAATCTGAATATACCACTACATTGAATTTAAAGTGGTTTGCAGAACTGGAGTGATGGATAGAGTGGTGAGGAAACCATTCCGAATACTGGATAGCTCTTAGGAAGTGACAACCTCCAAGACTCAGCATTTACTGGGCTTTTGCTGGTTCTTTGGAAGCTCAAGGGGCTCCACCTCAAAATGAAAATCATTCCCCAGGTCCACAGCAGGAAACATTGTAGTGAGAGCTCTGAAGCTCCAAGGGCTTGACAGACTTGAAGTATGAGAGGCTATGAATCACGCAGTGACTGGGGTCTTAGGAAGCTCATTGCATTTTGAAGATCGCGATGTTTTCTAAAAAATTATGCTCACTAAGAAGTTCTAGGTAGGAGTTCTGGAAGAATTGAATTTGAATCTGTTTGAAACCAAATTTAAACAGAAAACAAAATGCTGAATTTCACTAACCATATTGGCTGTGAAACGTGGAGCAGCTGACGGCAAATGGTTGAACGAGTCTGAAAATTAACATTGCTTTTGCATGCCTCATTGCACTAAGCCCTCATAAGGCAGCATTTGAGTGTAACACTTTCCATCACTTCTGTCTAGTTCTTCCCATCCTGGTGGCTGATGTGCTGGCCTGGGTAATATATGAATTTTTCACCTTCTGTCAGGATTACCCCAGTGGAATATACCTGGGCATAAAGCCATCAACGCTTACAAAACTCCAACCAGTCCAAATTTTACAATACAAGCACATCAGGTTTGCTTCCTGCTTCCTACACCGATTCCCTACAGCATACTGAGCCAAAATTTAGAGATTACAACTTATTTTGAAAGCAGGTAGTGTTATCAACCTGAAATATCTTGTCACCAAAACCACCCATCTCATGAGATTGGTAATTCTCCTCTTAAAGCTCACAGAAGTAGAGTTGTCTGTGCAGCATTCAAAGATTTTTTAAGGATTCAACCTATACATATAAAATTAATTCCTATAGGGATCAGAAACTTGCATACATTTATAACAAATGTAAACATAACATACATACAGGGGAAGGCCAGGGATTTGAAAGTCCCTGAAAACCTAGATTCATGTGTTATGGAAGGATTTTCTTCACTTTGTCTCCTTCTGCTTTACTGCTTGGAGGGAGGCTTGCACCTTTGGGGCGTGGACCTTTGAGACAACTCAGTCTCTCAACTTTATATGCTTGTGTGTCGAACTGATGGACAACAGACATGCTTAGTGCCGGGGAAGAAAAAGAATGCTTAACAGAGCAATAGTAAAAGAGCAGATCCTTTATATGTTTTCTGCATTTGTCCTGCTCTCCCTAGAGCTCTCCATGTGGAAGTTGTGGGTGAAGTGGTCATTCTCAGGGTCCTAAAAATTGTAATGAAATAGCTGAAGCCTTGACATTTATAAGCTGAATATCATCTGTTTGTTTTGCCACTGTCATCTCAGCAAGTAATTAGGTCATTCAAAAAGCACTTTTCACTTGCATGTAATCTTAACAAAAAGCTGAAAATACACTATTAAATGGTTACCTTGGCAGTGTGTGTGTTGAAACTGCTTATAATTGTATCCAAATTTGTTTCAAATTCCAGACCTGATCTGGCATCACAGAAGACAGCAGGCAAGCATTCCCTGGATGTGATGTCTCTCGAAACACTGGAAAACACTTGTGAGCCGGAGGACCTCTTTGAAGACATCTAGCTCTGTGTTGGCTGAGAGACTGGAGCTTCTGATAGAGATAAGCTATAAAACTAAAAGGCTTTGTTATAGACACTCAGCTGAAGTCTCTACTCTGAGGTGGTCTTTGATGACATATTGTTCTTAACCTCTTGCGCTGCACTTGTCCCTGTTCTTTGCTGTGTGGCTGTAGACCCTTGGCATGCTAGACTTGGTTTGTGACAGCCTTGAAATCAGCTTAGCGTCTGTGTAGATCTTTTATCATATGTATGTGGGGAAGGAGAGCCCCATCATAGCATTTTTGCATCATAACCGTCTCTGGCTGCTGACTGTATCCAGGATCAACTGGTTTCCAGAGAGTAAATCAGACGTAAAGAAGATCAAGGCTACCACTGAACTTACCTTATATACTGCCCCTTTCTTGAGAAGCTCGGTTTAGATGTGGTCTAGCTAAATCATCTTCATCTGTGATTGAGATAGAGCTTCCTAAACTGTGAGATTAGAATGAGATCTTCTGATGTGACACATCCAAAGAAATGTCATTTCACTCTTCACTTGAAGGTTCTTTACAGCATTGTGCGTTATAAGGTATTCTTGCTTTTGGGAGTAAAGTACTTATGAAGTCAATATTGACTCTATTTTAACCTTCTGTAGAAACCCATACCCTTTAGATTTGTTATTTTTGATACTTCATTATTTTTCTGAAAGTGATTTCTAAGAAAAATAAAATACATTCTAAGAATACACCGATTTGTTTTTATTTGCTTAGGCACTCTCTGAGTAAAGGAACTAGTTAGCGGACTGTGTTAATACATAATCTTTTCCTACCCAAAGTGGACACATTCATTTAGATTTAAGTCTTCATCAGAAAAAAAGTTTGACAACCTTTGGTGATAAAAATCAAGAGTACAGAACTAAGCATGCACATCAGGTTTCTGCTTTGCAGTTTTAAGAACCTGGATCAATTCTCGTTTAAGGCAGAGGGAGACAGTTTTTCTGTACCACAAAGGATGTGATCCAACAAGGGTTTTAAACATGTGACTGTTCCCATTGAAATCCGCAGGACTGTGCAACATAGTCCTGCTTCTGCACTCTATGGCTTGCAACAGTCCTTGGAAGCTACTTGGTATTTTTGAAATGGCAGCTTATTTAGGTCCTGATCCTTCCAAAATTTAATCCTATATTTAACTAAAAGCATCCATGTCAGTATTTTCAGAATCAGGGCCTCATTTAGGAACCTACATGAAGATCTGGGAATATTATATTTAAGCATTCCTTTCTGAAAAACTTGGTCACAGCATTTTAAATTCACAAAGGGCTTTGGGACAATGTTATAAATCACACAGTAAAAACATGAATGGCCAAAATATTTTGCTCTCTACAAAGGCTTTGTGCCTGAGAAATGACAGGACCACAAAAGACCTATTCATACACCCTTTCATAGACGTTGCCTGATTTAAAATCTTCCAGTGCCAATCTGACAATGCTTTCAGCAAAAGCTTGTATATAGTTTCAGTTTTAATGTGAAAATGTTCCATGACTCAACCCAAAATACAAGAGCTTGTTTAATTGTGCCTTCAGCAGAAAATGAACGTAAATGGAGCTGAACATCCCACAAAACTCTGCTTTCAAGAAACTGTTGGTTTCTAATAGTAAAATGTTGCTATATAAATAGGAAACATTACACACAGTTGGCAGATGTAATAAAGTCCATCAGAATGTTTATTCTTTTCTCTTTTTTTGAGCTTATAGAATCAAGCCAGGAGTTGAGCAGAAAATTATGTGATGGCGGTTACATACCTCGGAGTGTATGAGCCCAGGTGTGTCGACTAGTTAAGGTAGCCATGGTAGGGAGCCAGTTTCCAGACAGCTGAGACTGTTTGTGTACACAGGGAACCCCTCCTCTGCCCTCAATGTCTACCTGCAATAACTCAGCCTCCACAACCATGTGAAGAGTGTAAGCAAAATTCTCCTTTTTGAAGATTTATGTGAGAAATTACTGCTTTTCTGTTAATAAGGTTCCATTTTCCAGTTGACTTTGAAGAGGCAAGACCTGCCAAAATGAGCACAAACTATTTGTGAGAGCAGAGGTATTATTGCAAAAGCTGCAGAAAATCAGTGAAGCTTCTTTATGATGCGTATTTGTCCACGAGAAGTGGGGACATCTACTTTATCCTCAAACTCGTTCATCCCAATGCATTGAAATAGTCCCAATGGGCTTCATTGGCCAAGCCAAATAAAATCTGTTTCAAACTGATTTGGGAAGAGAACTCGGTAATAAAGCCTCATAATACGACTTTTTGGTGTTGGGAAGAGAACTTCAGTAGTAAAGCCTCATAACATATATTTTAAAATCCTACTAAATTAATGTGATACTCAGTGCTGCTTGGTTAAATGTCTGAGAAAAGCTGTGATCTTTGCAATCCTTCCACACTGATGGACTTCCTGCTGCAGCGTCTTTCCAAAGCTTACAGAGCAGAAGGGTTGCCTTGTGGAAAGGATATAGGCACAGGAGACAGTATATAGCAAATGTCCACCTATTTCACAATGGCATAACATCTCCTAGTTTATGTTCATGCTGTGATCCACCATAACCTTTGGATTCTTCTGTGCAGACTTACTGAGTAGTCACTTGCTTCTCCGTTCTGTGTTTGTGCAACTATTCCCATATGGGTTTAGTAACTGGCATTTAACCATATTGACTTACACCCTGTTTTTGTAGCTGATTTCCCTAGCTTGTTCAAGATGGTTTTGAATGCTCACTTCTTCTCCATTTGGTGTTATGGGTGAGCATAGTAAGTTCATTCTCCATTGCTAACGTCCTGACCATTAACAAAAACATTGAACAGTTCTGGGCTTAAACCTCACTCCATTCATCCTTCTATTTAGTAGAGTTACTAATCTTAGACTTACTTTGGAGCATGATTTTCTAACCCACCTTTGGAAACACCATGCTTTCCAGGCATGCCTATAAAACTGTCACATGAAATAGCCTGACATGAGGTGTCAGTCAATTGCTTCTCCCTGTCCAAAATATTTTAGTGGTGGCTGAAGACAAAATAGAGAAACATGCCCACAAATGGTTTTTCAAGACAGGAAATTAACCAAAGTTAGGAAACATAGATCAAGTTTCAAAGGCTATCCTTAATTAATACAGCTCTTTGAAGAGTATTGCAGAGTATTACTCTGCAAATGATTTCCCAGGTAAATTTTTTCTTCAGTTTAAACCATACTTTTGGGGAAGATAAAACATGCAGTTGCTTTACCGGAGGAAAAATGTGCTATCTTTCATTAAAGGTTTAGTCTTGTCTAGAGTTTTATACTTTTAATGTGACTACTAAACAGAATGTATGTTTTTATGCAGAATAATTTGTCATTTGAGGTCTAGGTTTATCCATGAAATCTTTTAGTTCAAAAATATTGGCAGTATTTTTTCGAAGAAAGACAAAAATTGTTCTAAACCAAACCACCTGCTCTCCACATCCCATTTCTTGAGGAAGTGCTGTATAAAGTATTTCCTTTACGTTTCTTTTTTTTTTTAGTTATTTTGAGATGTTTTAACAATCTGTATCACTATTTTAACTACCTTCAAACTATTATTCCCCAAAGCAGACACTCGTGTGTGTGTATACATGTGTATTAGCTATGTTGTTCTTCCTTGCTTTGTACCTGTAACATATAAATGACTGTGTGTATAAAAATGATTCCCTGGAAATGTTCAGTATAGTCTAGCTGACTTCTGTGGTTTGATCTAGCAGCCTGGAGGTACTTGAGCAAAAAAAAAGTCTTTACAGATCGGAATTCAGATGCTGCTGAATGTTTAAGGTAAAGCTGCTGTTTTTTCTGGCTTACCGTCTACTTTGTGGGAAAAATAAAATGTGGAAACACTGAAGTAAGAATGGTAGGAAAACAAGGCAATCAAATCATGTCCAGACTTCTTAGAGACTAAAGGTAATGTATGTGAACATCTTCTGACCAATTCTAGTTTAGAAAAATGTGCCAGGAGCTGGTTTTCCTACTGAGAGAGGAGCAGCTAGGGAGGCTTTCCATCTTCTGGAAACCCTCTTCTGTTCCCTCTTTTCTCCAGAAATGCATCAATCCTCTCATCAGGGGTTAGTACTACTTTTCTGCTAAATATTTTTCTGCTCTAATTTTATTCCAGTTCCCTTCACAGAATCTGAGGTCTCATCAAATCTTTTTCCTAAATTTCTTTTTGGCGATCTGTCATCCTCTGTCTAATTTCTTTTCCATATAATGTTGGACAACACCTGAATTTTCATCCTTCTCTGTCTATTGAATGATTTCCCTGCTTTTATAATTACACAGTAAACACAATTTCATTCATAAAATCTATCAGTATTAATCTGCTAGCATTAGGGAAATGAAACACTGTATTTTTACAAATGACACTACTAAAAGGGAAAATACCAAACTGAACAAGATTACTCTGAAAGTCCTTAGGTATGAGTCTTGGGACCAATCTCATTCAGCGTTTTCATCAGTGGCATTGGCAAAAAGAGTAGGAACTGCAATGAAACCTATGTTTTATGTTGAAGATGTGTATCTGGGAAGCCTTGTAAGAAATAGCTGTTTCTTTTTGGAAGTAAAAGCAACCACCACCTTTAAACAATGCATGAGTAAGGCATGCAGGATCAGAAGTTTCTGATGAGTGTTGTATGGTAGAAATTTGGGTATCTGTCCAGAGAAGGAAAAAAAACCAGTAAAGTAGTGAAAAACCAAGGGCATAGCTGGGAAAAGCTCTGGGAGTCCAGCCTGAGAAATAGAAAGAGAGCATGTGAGAGATGGCAACAGAGGAAAAATTGAGAGCACTTTTGGCCTAAACATTGACTGGAAAACGGGATGAGGACTGAGCAGAGACACTTGACCCTGTGTAATTCATTCTCTTTTGGGAAATAGGATTGCAGCAGATGGCTGGCATTTTCTGATCTTGAATCGCCTGCTAATCCCGCTTATCAGGTGGAATGAGATTAATCAGAAATTGCCTTTTTTGCCTGAATGCTCAGGTTTTGTCAAACAGCTACAGCAGCCTTAGTATCATCTGAGGTGAGTCGTTTGTTAATGCCCTGGAGAAAAAGGATGATCATACTATCTTCAGGTTACTTCCTGGTAAAGATGGAAGGAAATATAGCTCTGGTTTTGGTTTCTTTATGGTTGTATTGCAGAAATATTTAACTGAAGATTTTGCCATCATACCTACAGCACCACAGAGACACAGGACAGTTGAAGTTGGAAGGGGCCTCTGGTCATCTAGTCCAATCCTCAGAGAAGGGTCAACCATAGTAAGTTGCTCAGGCCATGCCCAGTCTGTTCTTATTTAGTAAGAATATAGAGAATAAATTTCATCTGCATCTTCCCACAAGCTTTACCATAAATAGGAGTTCTGAATGTAAATCACTGTCTGCTGGGGCTTTATGAAGCTTTCTGCACTAACCTGCCAGCACCGCTAATGAATGCTGCAGTCCCTTTCTACTGCAAGTGTCTCTGTCTTCAATGCTTATACATATCACACGTACTGTAAAGGTTTTTCTTCTGAGTCTTAGCTTTATGCCTCTGTGGAACCTTAAACCAGTGGGTCCTAGCTGGAATAGTCCTCACAGGACAATTGGGAAACAAATACATTGAAACAATTTAATATTAATGTGGCAAGTTACTGTCAGTGTAATCCTCTGATGTGAAGGTCGTCTCATATACAGAGATGTCCTTTATTTGAGAGGGACTGAAAGGAATGTCTGATGGGAAAATTTGGGTCCAGAGGTAGACAACTACTCTAGTACTTTCTGAAGAGTGTGAAGGTACATATTTAATTAACTAGTTTTATGCAACTACTAAGCATTCATCATGCAGCAGTCATCACTACAGCATGAATTAAGTACCTATGTTGCTCTGAGTAAATTAAATAATAGTGTTTCTTTTACTGCTTAATTAAATATTGCTTGAAAGTCCTGCATCTCATATCTAGTGCATGGTTCTGCTTCACATTGGTTGAGCATAAGACCTGGATTTAATCAAAGCATCTACCCCAATTTTCTCATGCAACTTATTTAGCTTCTGTTTTTCCTTCTGGGCTGTTATAAGATCCTCTTCTGTTTTCCAGGTAGTTTAAAGGCAATTTTTAAAATTTATTTCATTTTAACTGAAAAACAGAGTCCTAAACAGAAAAGGCTGGAGATGATAGTTGCACACCGTTCTCTAGACTCACCTCCAGACAGCTCAGGACATGTAAAACATAAAAAAGTAGTAAATACATTTACAGAACTATTCAAAGACCCAGTATGGACAGCTGATTCCAGAAGGAGAATAAAACCACTGCCCAGAACCATTGTATTTAACACTTTTCTCATTTTTAAGTGAGAAAGAATGAAAACCAACTAAGGCACAGCTTTGCTAACACTTCCTCAGTGCTTGGCTGTTACTAATGCTTTGAAGTGAGAAGGGAAAACCTGTGTCATAAATGACAAACCTGGTGACGGAAAAGTCATGGGATCATAGAATCACAGAATGGTTTGGGTTGGAAGGGACCCTAAAGACCATCTAGTTCCACCCCCCCTGCCATGGGCAGGGACACCTTCCACTAGACCAGGTTGCTCAAAGCCTCATCCAGCCTGGCCTTGAACACTTCCAGGGATGGGGCATCCACAGCTTCTCTGGGCAACCTGTTCCAGTGCCTCACCACCCTCTCCGGGAAGAATTTCTTCCTGATATCCAATCTAAATCTCCCTGCTTTCAATTTAAACCCGTTACCCCTCATCCTGTCACTACAGGCCCTTGTAAAAAGTCCCCCACCTCCAGCATTCTTGTATGCCAAAGTCCTGCCCTATTAAGTCACCTCATCACCCTTTTGCCAAACTTGGGAAAACCAGCAAGATTGTGGCCCAAGGCACTGGTCAGAGCGGTGAGGCATGGGAGCAGCTTGGGAAGACGGACAGTGCCATGCGTCCCAGGCTGCTTGAGCTTCTCAGCTACCCCGTGTTGGAGTCCTCCTGGCCAAGTTGGCTTTGCCTCCTGTCTGAGCCCAGAAACACTGAGCACAACCAATTAGTCTAGCAGTGTCCAAATGATGGGAAGCTGCTGCCTTTGAAGGATGTGAGGGGAAAACACTTGGTTGGATTAAAATCTGTGTGTTGAGATGTTCAGACTAAGTCACCCAGGCCCCTTTGGCAGCAGGGAAAAGTTGGGATATCTTCAGCTTACCGATCTTGGGATAAGATGACTTCTTCCCAGGTGACACCCCTCTCTTTCTCCATGAGTACTGAGGGAACACAGATGGCATACTTGAAGCTTATGGCTAGCTGAAGGTGGGTAGGTGACCATTGGTGTCTGGGTCGACAACACTTGTGGCTTCTGCGCTCCTGAGAGCCGTGATGTGGTTCAGAGTACCTGACGTACAGGGTCGTCAGACCCTTTCAAGGTGGCGGGCAAAAGAAGTCTCAGTGCACAACGATGTGTCTGTAGGTCCCTTCTGTTTCAGCAGGGCACAGCTGACATCTGGACACCCAAGGCCTGCCCGTGCAGCACTTAGGGAAAGGCATGTTCTCCTGCTGCCTTCCCTGCTGCTCATTCCTCATATATGGAGCAGATATCAAGGAAAGTCACCTCAAAGAGGAAGCTGGCCTTTAGATTTTTATTTGCAAAGACACTGGAAGAGCTTTGCTGGCACAAAAGATTAGTAAGAGAGTCAAGCAAAAAATAGTCATCCAAAAAATATTAAATACTCTGATCAAGCACAAATCCATCTGCTATGACACAGATGAAATTGTTTGGGATTCTTGATATTCCAGGTAATTCAGAGACCTGTCTTATAAGTGTCCTACATCATCCGGTGAACTCTTTCACTACTTTTGACTTCTTGCTATATTAGGAAAGGAAGCACTAGCAATACTCTCCTGTACCATTTCCACATAGCAAGCACATGGTTGATTTTCCTTCATATGGAGGGAAGAAGTTAATCTTTATCCTTTCTGGTAACCTGCTGGAGAGGCTGCTGGAAGTCCTGGAGTTCACCCTGATCTAAATACCATTTGGTCCATCCCTCCCAACCTCTGTCTCGCAGCCGCATCCAGAAAACCTTACAATCTGTCCTGAGCCCAAAGGGCATTTATGAGTATGTTCAAAGCTGAATCGCTGCCAGGAGTCGTCTTCTCAGCGCCAAGCACAACTGCTCTTGGGGTTCAGCAAGGCAGAGTCCCATTAAATGTGGTGCGGTCCAGCTTTCTTCACTGCACTCAGCAGCATTGTGCAGAGCATGCCGTGGAACCGCTGGCACGCGGGAGGCAGACAGGGCTGGCACGCAGGTACCACAAACCCCTTCTGCATGGGGAGTGGTCGGAGCAGAAAGGATCCTGCATTTGTACGAGCTGCTCTAAGTTTATTTTGGAAAATCAAAACCTCGTTAGACATTGTCTGCAGGGAACTTTTACCAGACATGTTGAAGTCAAGTTCACTCCACCCTCTTTTCAACAGCTGTGGTTTAAGCCAAGTGCAAATGTTATATTAGGTGTGGACATAGTAAGTGCAGCAGTACAACCGGTCCTCAGGAATGGAGATGTAAAGCTGAGCTCTCAGATGCCTGACACACGTAGTAGGACCCTGGTATTAAATAACCAAGATGCAAAACTGAAGCAAATAACATCTGCCACATCTGAACTTCTCCTGCAATGATCTCTCTACAAATGCTGGTTAACTGTTCTCTACAGCTGATGCAAGAGGCAGGTAGTAACCGTCACGTAAAACGGGTGGCTGAGGATGAGTGAGCCATTTACCCTCCGGTTGTCCACGAAGTTGTTCACATGATAGTGGAGAGACCTCAGCAATGCGGAGCACCTGTCTTCTCCTCTGGTCGGTCTATCCCCACCTCATTTACCCAGGAGATTGCATATAGTGATTTTAAATCAAGGAAAAGTAGAAGTAAAAAATACTCAATGCTTTGAATCTTTCCTACTTGTGAGTTAAAGGCACGTGTTCCTGCACACTGTTTTTTCAGCAAGACAGCCTGTCTTAGGTCAACTTTTATTCAGCGGTGATGTTCAAGGTTTGCCATGCTAACCACATTTCTTCCAAAAGCTGTGGCAGGTCTGTGGGAAAAGAATACCTGACAATTTGTTTCTGAGCAGCTTCTCGTTCTCCCCTCGTTAACCGCACCATGTGGCTGATAGGGAGAAAAGCTCATGTCCTTCTTCTTAGGTCTGCGGGTATTTTAGTTTTATGATTCCATCCTTCCCACAACAGAGCCAAAAAACAAAGAAATGGGAAATGAAATCAGCTGTCTAGAAGCTGTACTAATAAATATCTATAAAAATAAGTTTGGATTCCCAAGAACAAAAGAGCAGTTGAGACATTTAACCTAAACATCCATAATAAACTAATCAGAGCTGATTTATGGTGAGAAATATTTTATGCTGCAAAGGCACAGAGGAAGTGAAATAATTTCTGCCTAACACTTGGCCTCTTGCAGCCTGTCTCATTCCACCTCACGCAAGCTTTGGGAAGATGTGACAAACCTCCTCATGACAAATCCCAGGAATGTTGTGTCTTCCCCTTTGACTTCAGCTGAACTGAGCAGCCAGACTGGATAATGATTTATTGCAACTGCTCAATAGTGAGCTGCAGTAAGCCCAGAATAAGCGGTAGTTTTGTAATTCTTTTATTTCTGATGTTACTTTCAGTTTTATATGGAGAAGCAAGCTAGCAATTTTCTAGTTTTGCAGCCTGCTTTCTGCAACTGGAACTGCTATGGTTGCTATCACTGATTTCAGCGGATGGTTCATCTGCCCTCAGGTCATCTTTTTGACTCTTTTTTTTTTTTAACGAGTGCATTTACTTAATTAAACTTAAGCAGGGGGGTGCAGATTGGGCATATGTTTAGGATTGAGGCCACCAGAGGAGGTAGGATGAGTCAAAGACTCAAGAAAGACTAGAGAGATTTCCATTTTAATGAAGTGGTTCACTCCGATCCAAGACAGGGATTCAGGTACTGTTCCCTGTCACAAGGTTCGTGGATAAACTTGCTGTCATGACACCAGGCATACCTGACCTGTCAGTAAGACCGACAGGAGAAGTGATGTTGTGTGAAGTTCCTCCTGAAGAACAGGGGTCCGTGCCATCAAACCAGCAGACTTGCTTGATGCAACACTCTGGTGGAGGGGACAGCTCTGAAGTTTAATTCTCCAAAGGAAGCAGCTGAGACCAAAGTTTTAGGCATGAAAACCACTGGCAGTTCTCAAAACAATGGGATGTGGGAGGGTGACCCTGTTTGGTTTCATCACTCCAGTTCAAGACCATAAAATGAGAAATGAAATTTAACTAGCACAAGAAGATACACAAGCCAAAAAATGAAAGATGTAGTCTCTGATTTCACAAAAGATATACGTAGGTTTCACAACAACTTATTTGTATCCTTTCCCCTTCCCCTCAGCACACTAGTTATTTTGAGAAAAATACAAAAATCAGGCTAAAGTGGAGGCAGGCTCATTCTGAGGAGCTTTTACTGTTTAATACTGATTTCTGATTCCCAGCTCAGGGGAAAATGCTCAGATTGATGTGCACATCCCGGTCAGGCTGGTCTGAGGGCCTTTGTTCTCTTATTGCTTGTGATTGTAACACACTTGCCCTCCCTCTCACCGGGACTACATTGCCAAATAGAAGTTACTCCACACCCAGCCCTGTGATTACAATTTGAATAGAAAACTGTCACAAAATAGGCCCCTTTGAGGGCCTCAAAAATGTCTCAATAAATTCTAGTGACAGTGGTGCTTTTTCTTTATTTGCCTGGCTAAATTTTTATTTTAGCCCCTTTGTAATCAGTTGCTTTCCACTGTAGCATGTAATTACTTGGCAGAGTTTTGCTGAGGGGGTCCATGAGTCAAGTCCTCACCTCACTGAAGTCAACCCCAAACTTTATGCAGACTTCAGGGAAGCAAGGATGTGACCCACATGTTTTTTGAAGTTCATAAACATGGTGTTGCACAGCTAAGATGACAGACTAGAAGCAAAACAGGGTCACCTTATGGGCAGCAGGGCTGTGATGGTTAGGGTAATGTATGAAAAGGGATGTCCCTTAGCTGTGCGTCGGGGGAATGGGGTAGTCCTTGTCTGAGTTTTTGAAAACCAGGAGGCTGAGATTTTTATTTACAGGAGAGAAGAGCCTAGGCTGGATGTAGAGGTACCACCAGTGACCCCAGTCCTAAAAATGTGTACAGTTTAAGTGGTATTCCATGTCTTCCTGCTCTCTCTGTGCTGAGGAATGCTCTGAGTTACCCAGGAGTGCCAAAAACAGAAGTAAGGGATTTGGATAACTGACACATATCTATGAATTCAATTGAGTATAACTGCCCTGATTATAAGATCAACGAAAGACCCGCAAGACTGTGCAACAAAAAGCTACCTTTGCTGTAAGATCTTTGGTGGATTATTTTGTGACCTTTCAAAATCCTCACCAAAAATACTAGGTCACATTTCAGTGTCCTCTGATGTTTGCCATCCACAGGGGATGTGTAAAAGGACTGCAGTGTGAATGAAAAGAGTTTGGAAGATAGCACGAGGCAGTGGGGAATGCTAGAGGGAACAAGTAATGAAGCATCAAATGTAGCTAAAGAAGAACTGACAAACATACTGAACAAACTAAAACAAACAAAAGGAAAAGACTCTTAGTGCAATCCCGGGAGCTTTTTGCCAAAAGACAGGGTCGATGCTAAAAGCTAACACAGCTCCAAGAAGAAATGGGTCAAGTGTTCTGGAAAAGGGTCACCAAATGTTGACCCAGGAGGTCCCCTGGACTGACATTTTCTGGGCGCTGAAAGTACTGGGGGAGAAGTACCATACATATTGTCCTGCTTCTCGCCATTGTTGTGGACAGATGCTGAACTTAGACTTATGGTCTAAGCTCACAGTGACTGTTCTTATGGGTATAGCTTATTAATAGGGTGCTGTATGCTTTGCCTAGGAAGTAAAGTAGTTGCAAAACCAAATGGGAAATTCCTACACAAATTGGTGTTGTAATGAACGTAGGAAATGTTGGCTTACAACTACTGGATCTCCTCAGTGCTCCTCACTCCCCATCCACTCCGTGAGTAGCTCTGCTCTGCGATAGATGTCAGCACCATGTGTGATCGTTGTGTCCTTCCATCGGAGGTCAGAACTGAGTCTGGCCCTGCACTAAATCATCTTCTCTTCAAAATCCAGAGGTTAAAGAAACATTTTGCCATAGTGTTTGGTGTAACAAAGTGAGTTGTCTTTCAGCCAGTGTCAGAAAATTTCCTGTTCAGGTATTTAAATGTGACACTCTCAGGACACCATATAGTAATTTTTTTAATAAGGTGCATATGTTTGCAACTGCTTCAGCAGAAAAACCTTTGCTGTGCACGTCAGCATCTAGCCAGCTGTTGCCATGGCCAGGTATCAACCCATAGGGTGGCAATGTTAAGCACAGCTACAACTGCAGAGCATCCATGGGCTTCTTGTTGGCAGTCAGTGGTAGAAAAAGACAGTTTCTGTTCCAAGAGCAGGAGCTGTAACCTTACAGCTGGACAATGTCTAAATTCCATTACAGCCTGTTGCCTACCCATGTGTCTTCTTGTAAAATGTCTTGGTCTTCACTTACTTTTCTATGCATTTGCATAGAGTTGCCCTCTGTGAAAAACATTTCTTGTGTTTCAGCCTGAGAGACGTTTTGCTGGCTGCTTGCAATATTTAGTTTCTACAGCCAAGCACTTTTGGATTGAAGTGCAGTGTTCTTGAGATATTGCTATTACTATTGTTTGATTTGATCATAAATGAATAATAACAGACCTGGTCCCAAGGAATCAGCATCGGTAGCTCCTTGCTCCCTCCCCTCCTCTCCTTGCCAGCCGCATTGCTCAATCTGTTGGGAAGATGGTTGTAGTGTGATTGCTTTGTTAGCTGTCTCCATTAACATACCAGACTCAGCAGCTTAGGGAGGAGGATTGGTCACGGTCCCTTGTTTTCCTGTTTGTATCTCACACTAGTTCATTAAAATCATGAACATGTTGTGAAATGAAAATAAATATAATTCAGGCTTATCCGGTGTAAAACTAGCTTAGTCATGCCGAGATAGTGGCTGTCTACATCTGTTAATTATATCCTGACAGGCCTCAGCTTGAGACTTTTAAGACATCACAGGATTTTCTGAGATCTCTTGATAGAAACTTTTTTCCTAAAGTGTAGGAACAAGGGCCAGAACATTTTTTTTGTTCTTAAAGACGTCTCCACGTTCAGTCCGTCAGTTCAGACGCGGGTTATACTTACTCTCCATTTATCTAGCACACAGGTTTTGTCTTCAGAAAACCCGTTGGCCATGTGCTCACATACTGCCTTGTAGCTGCACACAACAGCATACGCTGCCCAGCGCTGGTACCCGTCATGCTGGGTGCCAAAGCTCTCCAAAGACTAATTCCTCTGAAAGCTGACTTGACATCAAATAGCTTTTGTCAAGGAAATCTCTTCTCTTGCTCCCCCAGAACTGTCTTAGCTGCAGGAGCAGCAAGCATCAGCTGGTGCCTTGCGGGTGCTGGAGGCCAGCACTGCCCAGCTCCTGTGCTGAAACGTCTCTCTTCGGTGCTGGATCTGCTCAGTGTCCAGAGCTGAGATCTTCACACAGTTAGCAAAGGAAGGCAAAAAGGCTAAGCCCGTTTCTCGTTGGAGACCCGCCCTGCAGGATGTGTGTATTTCACCATTGTTTAATATCTCGTGTTCCTCTCTTGGGCCTCTTGAGATGTCCTGCTCATACATGGTGTCTCTATTCAGTGTGATGATGGTGGTGCTACCAGCAGTGGTGTATTGCACTGATTTCTCTATTAAACAAGTAACTGAACCTTATACAAAACAAAATGCTGACTGTTGTAACTTAGAGGGGAATCTTCATTACAGAAACTGAAAAATATTGTTATCATTTACTGCCTAAAGCGCTTTTTCCTGTTTTGAATTTAAAAATGCTTTAGAGAGTCCAACAAGTAAGTGTTAAGCCTTCTGTAAGACACATATGGAAGAGGAGAGAGTTGCTAAGTACAAGCCAATGCTGGATACCTAAAGCCCAGAGAAAGAACAGATGTTTTACCACCTGCACACGCTTTTCTACTAGAAAATAATTCAGATTTGGATGCTCCACACTGGATCAGTTTTTGTTTCTTTTTTAAAGCTGACTTCCCTTCTCCTTACATTTAAAGTGTAAGCAGGGAAAGAAGAAAAGAAAAAAAAAAAAGACATAGTGTTATGCCCTTGGTTTACACAGTGCTTACAGGAAAATGTTAAAATGAAGTTTCTGTCTCTGGGGGTTAATAATGTATGGTTAGTGTAGGATTGTTATGAAAAGAACATAGTTACAGCAAGAGCATGTGGCCAAATGAAAGAAGGAATCCAGCCTTTCAGAGATGCTGTTCTCATGGAAAGGCAAAAGCTGACTGGAGCATAGATGTGTTGTTAGCTGCAGCTAAGCTGCTTGTTTTCCTTCCAAAATATAAGGATATTACTTCAAGACCCGCAGTATGCTTAAATGGTGATATTTGGTGAAGAACCACATTTCGGACATCAGGGTGAGGTTTTAGGGAGAGACCTCAGTGAAGTGCAAAGACTGTAACACAAAATCACTGAGCACAAAAGGTGTAAGAAACAGCCTAAACTGGGGTGAAATCCAAGCAGTGTGGCTTGCCTAGGGGGTAGGAGGTGATGGAGATGGTTCCTGGGGGAATCTCCTCTATGTGCTAATGGATCAGAGTGCAAGAGTACCAGGAAACCCAGCCACAAAGAGACTGAGTAAAGGGGTAAGTTAAATTAACATGGGTAAGATTTGTAGGTGTGGATATTGGTAGATCTGAGCTAACAAACAGAATTAACTTTCTGCCAAGGGCAGGGGCACCCTCCTCGAGGCCAGGTTGCTGAGAGCCCCATCCAACCTGGCCTTGAACACTTCCAGGGAGAGGGCACCCACAGCTTGCCTTTGACCCTAAAGATGCAACATCATTTCTGGAGCTCTCGGCTTTGTACGGCAAAAAATCCTGCGGAAGGCAGGTGGATTTTTGCCTCCCATTGTGCAGAGCGTGGCTTTCTAAGCACTGACTATAGCATAATGATAGCTCATACCCCGCCGTGAGCGGCACAGTGCCTAGACACGACAGTGCAGAATACTTTCATTTCTAAACAACTAGAGGAGAGTTTACTTTACTGACAGATAAAGATAAACAGGAGGAGGCAGCTGTAAAAAGAATTCTATTGACCACTGACCTGAAAACATGTAGCTTTCCATAAAATAAGCACAAACTAAATAAAAGTGAATATTTAGATTCTGAAAAAATGCTTCCTACAGAACCAAGCCAATTAATTTTAGAGGGTCATATGAACGGAATATGTGAAAAGGGGAAAGGCATGGCCTCCTAGGCTGAATTACTATACACAACAGTATTACTACGTGGACATCTTTACTCTCTCAAAGTAGACCAGAGCAGATGCCCTGACTGCTTCTGACTGCACATGGACTGAAGATGAATTCTAACTCTGGCTTCACAAAACAAGCCCAGATCTACACATAGTAGGAAGCTCCTATTCCACTGCTTTCAGTAACCTAAAGAAAAGTATTACTAACATAGCACTGGAAATAGACTAGCAATTTTGCTAGTTCTTTTGGTTTTGTGGTAGGGTTTTTTTGCTTGGTTTCGGTCCGGCTTGGTCTATACCTAAAACAAGTATGTGTGTGAAGGGAGGGGGTGTACCTGGATGCCACCTTAGTCAGTTCTCTTCTTCACTTGCAAACACCAGAAATAAATTTACTGGTGCTGCAATTAACATACGCAAAGTTAAATCACTGTTAAGCTAGAGGAACTTAGAGCAATCTGAAAATTGATCTGTAACCTTCCAGCCCATGAAAATACTGACTTTTTATCCTACCCAAATCATCTTCTGCATAACAGGTACCTGAATTTAAATCCAGCTTCACTTCTTGGGATAACAGGCTGATAAATGACAGATATCTCAGGGATTGGGTTGGCATCCCAAAATATAAGAGATTTGTTTACCTGAATTTCTCTAAATACCATTGAAGTCTCTCAAGAACTCCAGTACTTGAGGTGCCTGGGAAAGATGACCAATCTCTGCCTGTGCTCTCTTTAGTTCACATATATTAACGGTCAGATTGTCTAAGCACTAAGCTTTCCTGCTGCAAAGTTTAGACCCAAACCTGAACATACACCAGATCCTTCCAGGACACTAACCCTGCTATGTAGCTTCTGTCCAAAATAACAAGCTTTATTGTGACACAGCTGCAGCTGGCTTAAGGTGGAGCCTCCCTGGAAGTGTTCAAGGTCCCTGGAAGTGTTCAAGGCCAGGCTGGATGAGGCTTTGAGCAACCTGGTCTAGTGGAAGGTGTCCCTGCCCATGGCAGGGGGGTTGGAACTAGATGGTCTTTAAGGTCCCTTCCAGCCCAAACCATTCTGTGATTCTATGATTCTATGATTTCTCTCAGGTGTCGCCTGCCTTTGCATGCAGACTGAAGGTTCAAACCAGGCCAGACAGGATGGTCCAAGACAAAGAGGAAAAAAAAAAAAAAGAAAATCTAAGAGGTGAGATACTGCCAGCGAGTTCTCAGAAATAAGTGGTTTCCCAGTGAAGACTGAAGGAAATGAGTGGAAGTCCTTGCCTGTAGAAGCCCTATACAAGCCCCAGAGTCTGAACCAGCAGAGCAGATGGACACATCAGGCCAGATTTGGTCAGACATGCATCTGAAGGATATGCAAGAGGAGTGACCACCACGAGACATGTTACTAAGCCACCTGCAAAGGCAGCCAAGCTCTTACAGGTTGCAAGCAGACAGCACTGACAGCTCAGCTTTGCCCCTAACAGAGCCTGGGAGAGCAGCTCGAAGCACAGGCAGTGCATGGCTCTGAAATCATGGATCCTTGTAGACAGCCAACGTGCGCCACCTGATCCCAGGGTGCTGCAGAGCGTCAGCACCCTCTCACTGTCTGTTGGGTGGCACTCCACCAGTATCTCAGGCAGCATCAGCCTCTTCTCTTGGTGCTGCAGCCACATCCAGGGTCAGCTCATGGCACGGTGGCTGGGTTAGGGGGTGGCGGTCCTCTGCACCTTGGTTTGCACGTCTGAGTGGCTTGTGGATCAGCTGCTGGCATGTCACAGTTTGCAGCATGGTGTTTTACTGCAAGCAAAAGTTGGCTTTGCAGCCAAGATACTGCTGTACACCTTGTTGATGTCATACTTCATCCCTATAAATTCAATGACATTGAAAACTGTAATTATAGAAAAGTGAAGCACCGCTTGGAGAAGATACAGTCCTGCCAGCAACTGGGGAAATTGTTTTTGTTTCTTTAGGGGCTTTTGCTCTTTGTTTTAGACCAGCCAGACTGACCTTGGTAAGAAAGAGCATAAATACACCTCTGAGGCAATTTCTTTACCTTTACCTTTCCTAAATATATTCAGAAGGCCTCATAAAAAAAAAAAAATTCCAACTGATGGACTAGGTATTAATGGGAAATATGCACGTTTCTGACCTGTATTTACTATGGTTGACATATGACACTTCTGTCTAGTGGATGAGTTTGTGAGAACTGACTAAATTTTTTTCTATAAAACATACAGATGGAATGATATCATAACATTTGAGAAATTCAGATTTGATTTTTGCCAAGATGTTTGCCCTATAAAAATTCCCGGAAAGCCCAGGAAAAAACCTGGAAACAGAAAGGAAACAGAAGTCCAAGCATTGCTTCAGATTATTTTGGGGATTTCCATCTAGGCTAGATTTTTGTTTCTCGTTTTCTTTAATTTAAAAGTCTAAATCCAAAGCAAAATTCTTTTTTAAGACTGAGAAAATATTGCTTAATGCCAAAATATTTTTTGAGTTGACTGAAAGCGATGAAGTTTAGATCAGCCTGAAATAAAGGCTGATCTTCTTTTCTATTTATCCTTTGTTTTGCTTGTTTTCAACTAGCAGTTAAAAAAATAAAAGTACAAATCTGTTCTCTCTGTAGTCCATAGGCGGGAAGTGCCAATGGAGCTGCTGGGAGTTATCCGAATGAAGCAATCAGGAGAGTTTGACCTTTCCCCATCCTCCCCAGGCAGCCTGACTCTTCTGCCCTTGGGGCCTTCTGAATATATTTAGGAAAGGTGAAGGACAGAAACTGCTTCAGAGTTGAGGTCATCTTTGATGAAATGTTGCTTTAAAAATCACATCTTTTGCCATCAACGTTAATAAATTTTTTCATACTAAACTTTTCTTGTGTTAATTTGATACTTGAAAGAGGTGGGGTTTTTTTGTTCAAATATTCTGATGTGTAACTTGCATTGACTAACACCAACTGGTGAATACTCCATGCTTATTAGACAAGTTAAAATCTGATCTGCTTGGGCATCTTCTTGGTGGCAAACAACCAGAGTTTTGGTACTTGATTTCTATCTAGTGGACATCTACCAATTTGGTTTAGCAGGGATCACCTTGGGACACCCTCTTTTTATACCAACGGGGCTTTCTATAACTAAGCAGAGCTATAAATATTTTGCTGGCACAAGCCATACCTTTTGCACTGGAGAAACAGTATAGATAAGGTGTTATCATGAAATTTTTTTAAAAAGTGTTTTCTACTGCTATCATATTCTCCAGAGGCAGTTGTTTTATTGTTAGCATGGGGTTTTTTATCATGAAGAAAATGCAAGAAAAACTGTCTGAAAAGTATTATAGTTGCTTTCAAAGTATGAAACAAACGGATCCTACAAACACCGGCCAACAGCTACATTCTGGGATTTGTTTTGAATGCAAAAGAGAGAAGTGTGAGCTGAGAAATTAAGTCCCATAAATCTATCCTGTGCACACTGCCAGTTTATTTAAGTGATACAGTGTTATGTTAGTTGAAGTGATCATAGGAGAGTGCTAATAGCAAGTGATTAGTTGCTTAGGCATATTTATTTAAGAAATATAATAGATTAAAAACCTTCTGGTCAGAGTAGATACTCCATCATCTTTAAAGTAAAATAATTCCTGCAATTTATGACTTCTTTTGTCATAATTCAGGCTTTAAAACCATGAATCACAGCTGAATTGCTGTTGACTGGGCTGTAGGCAGAGAGATTTCTAACAGCGATAAAAAGAAAGGGGAAATTTATGATTGCTGAACTTATTTTCCTCTTTAGATAGGTTTGAAAAGAAAACACTGAAATGCTCATTTCTACTGTCCCCATGCCTCTGACATTTTCAGCTTTAAGATGTCCCTTTAGCAACTGAACATGCTATCACACTATATAATAAAAACATTTGCTTTGCATTTTCATGGTTATTAGTGGAAATCAGCATGTGTTAAAAAGACAACAACAGCATTTCTGCAAGCCCTGTGTATTAAACTCTTTGTTTTATTTATTGCGTTGACATTCTACATAAGCATCATGAATGTGATGCTTGAACATAAGTGGTGTATGAGGCTAATTATAAAAACACAACATAAAAAAAAAGAGAGCAGAAGCTTCAACCGCCATGTGCTGATGTCCCCAAAGCCTGCAGAAATGGGAACATTAAAGGGTCATTGTGGCCATCATGACCAGGACTATTTCTCTCACCTCTTTCGTGGCAGCCTTCGGATAGTCATATTTCTGCACCCCAGTGCCTCACCTCTGGGCAGAAAACTACTTAGAGAGTAAGCTGCTAAAAGGAGAGAGGACAGCAAAAGATGACCTGTAATTGCTAAAGCAAAGTGTGATTGGTCCCTTTTTTATATACACGTGGCTGCAAACAAACTATGGTCTTTTCTACAGTATAGCAGGAACAAAGGGCAATCACCCTCAGCTGCCAAAAACTTGATGTCTTGAGTTTATTTTCTGGTGGTAAGAGACTAGCTCAATCTTGTTACTGAACGGTCTTGACCTCTTTGCCGCAACATGCAACGGCAATGTTGTCTCAGTAAGGTCGTGCCTTGTGTCTGTCGTTTGTTTTGGTGTGATGAAGAAGAAGGGTGAAATCATACATTGTGCAGAGCGGTGAACACTGCTTGTGCATGCTCAGGTACAGCTGAAGTGATCTGAAATTGGTCTGCTGAAATCTCATCTTCCTCCTCACAAATTTCCTTTCCAAATTACCACAGAACCTTGTAGTCATCCCCCATACGCTGCACGTGCCTTGTGTCTTCAGTTTGTCCATCTGCCTTGCTTACCAGGGACACGCTCCATCTCTGCTTAGTGCTGTAAGTTCCCACCATTCTCTGACTCTTACTTTAGTCTGTCTGCCCTGTAAGCATTGCACACAAAATGTAAACCTTTTAAGTTATTGCTCAAAGGTAGAAGAAACACAGCACTGCTGCTCTGCAGCGGTTGTGTATTGGGTGATCATCTCCCAGACGATTGAATGTATAAAAAAAAAGCTCCCTCAAGCTCCCAGTACTTCGATTTGAAAAGTGGTAATGTAGTGGTATTTTTCCATAGACTTAGTCAAATGAAAAAAGAGATGTTGTGATTCTGATTATGTTAGAGTGGTGAGATGTGTTTTATAACATATACACTTCTGTGTTCTTACCATGTACGAAGGCATTGAATGTTTATAGCTTAGCATTTTGTCCATGGACATAGGTCACACATTCCATACTAGTATGAGTGTAGGTCAGGGATGGGTAATTGGAAAAGCTTTTGGGAACTAATGGTAAGTTTTATTGGGTGATGCCTCACACTAAACCAGAAATGGCTACGATATTAAAATATCTGCTCTTTTTAGTTTGTCTGGCTGCTAATAAAGTATCTGTTCCTCTAAAAAAAGGGCTGGCTGTACAACTTTTAATCTGAATAAGTCATTGTGTAAGTCCTTTTCTGTAAGAGCTTTCATTTGCTATCTGGGACCCAGTAATAGAATTGCTCTGTATGTGGGAGCACTTTTTCACATTAGGAATATGAAAAACATTCTTGTATGACTTGCTGCATGGCAGTAGAAATGTTAATATATGGGTAGTATGTAAGCAGAAGGTCTCTAATATCAAATCCTTCTGAAGGACATGTGATCCATGGTTGAACTAAAGCTCCTTTATGCTACATGCCAGCAGGAGTTGTGGTACCGGTTCATTTAAGTCACAGCTTCTCAATTCAGAGCTTACTTTTATTGGGCCAGTCCTTACTGTAGATGGGTTTTTCATGGGAGTCTGTGAAACATGTTCATATCTTTCCTCTGGGCGGATGATAGATACATAGCCCAATCTCCCAGAGTGAAAATCTCAATTAAAATTGTGATAATTTTTCTGAATCAGTCATCAACATTGGCTGTGCCCATAAAACAGCTGCAATTGCACTTGCCTTAGTTTCCTTCCACAATGCTTCATTCAAAAACCACTTCACCTGTATACGTAAAAGTGTATTTGTTTGAGTATCTATGTCTAATGATACAAAACTATCAGGATTATCAAGAAATTATTACCCTGGGCTATATTCCTCTGTGTTTAAAATAATAACTATTTTTTCTATCCTGGGGACAGGCTCAGGAAACAAAAATGCCAGCATTCAGTTCCTGACCATTCTGTAGAGACACCATTCAAAGATACCTCCTGCTTTCTGACAGCCTATTGTACACATGCTATTAACACACTGATTCGTGGACTGATAGGATGAATGCCCAGGTGGTCTCCAGTATCCCAAAGGAGCCCTCTCTCTCTCAATCTGCCTTCGGGCAAAAAGAACCGCTCACTTAGATTAATGCTACTTTATCTTCCCTTTCTTCAAAGCTTGCCTAAGTCAAATCAGGGCTCAGCTTTCAGCTTGCAAACTCAGAGTTGTGAACTAAACCCCTGAACTGAATGTTAATGCATTTTTTCCAGGGGTAACAGGCACACAATAACAAAACTCAGGGAATGCTATTAGTCCTCCTGATAGGTGAAGTGGGTGGTGTATGTATGCATGGGCATGGGTGCATGAACTCACACAAATGGGGCATCCTATCTTAGTCTATAAAAATAATTGCATTATTATGTGAAGAGCTTATTGCAGTCTTCTGGGGAGGCTTAGATGCCTGGCCCTGAAAACATGCATTTCAGAAAGATAGCATTTTTCTATTTAAATGCTTTCAGGTTTCCTTTTATAGAAGCGTAAGCACAGTCAACATATTCCGTTTGTTTGGCCTTTTTTCTGAACACATCAGAGCATAAAGCTCTTTGAAGTCAATGGAGGAATTCTTAGGAAATTCAAAAGACTTGGGGTTAGGACCTAGATATATGTTGAAAAAAGACACGCGATAAAGATACCTCATCCAATATTTTCTTCTTTTTTAAAAAATTTGGGCTAATCTAATAATAAAATCTAATAGTAACTAATACAATAGCAATAAAAATAATAAAAATATACTAAAAGTATATGGATAAGTCCTAGCTGTGTGGTTACATATACATATCGCACAAGCAAAAATTGCACATTAAATCTTAAAAATGCCTTTAATTCCCTGGGAAATCAGAAAAAGTCAGAGGTAAGACTGCAATGGCTCCTTGATGGTAGCTGTAGAAGTAACCTCCTGCAAACCAATTTATTTTGGTTCAGTATTCCCTCCTTCTAGGTTCTACTCTGCTAAAGAGATCTAATATCCATTCCCTCTTATCCAGAAATGGTTCCCTTCAAGAGTTCAGTAGCCAAACATTTTTTAAACAGTTAGTAGTGAAAATGTTGTCTTTAAGATGTAATGACCACTTCTGTTTCACCAGAGATTTCACACTCATGATTTGCTCACTCTGTAGATGACATCTGCAACCATGGCTCAGGTCCTTTCCCTGCATCATCGTGTCCAGAATGTGGACTATGAAGTAATGAATATTAGTGAAAAAATATTAGTTTTTTAAAAAAAACAGATTGTTTTGCTGTCTTTTTTTCCCTTCCTCTGCCAAGAGAGGAGGTTTGTCATCAGACTCAGCCACGTGCTGTACCATCAGCGGTAGTTGCACAGGACCCATCATCATCTTCATCTGCTTCAAAAATGAGATATTGCCTTCAGTACATCCTCCCATGAAACCCCTTGTTCTCTCTCCGGGCAAGGGAGCCATAAATTAGCTCATCCAGGCTGAAAAGTGTGCTACTTACTTAGTACCAGCTATCTTTTGACAAGGTGAAGACTGTAAATGAATACTGAAGAGCAATAGCATATAAGAAATACTGGTTTTTCCCTTGACTTAAATCTTTGCTGTCACTTTGCTGCACAAACCATTAACTAAAAAAAAAAAAAAAAAAGTAGGGACTTTCATGTAAGGAAATTCTATCATTGTTCTGCATGTTACTCTCAGTCTTAAAAGTATCTCTGTAGCTTTTCAGCACCCAAGGGTCTTCTATAGCTGGATAGTTAATACATTCCAACAGCAAGACATTGCTGGGGAGCTGTGTCAGGGATGGCACTTGCGTATCCCACAGGTATTTTAATTGTGACCCTAATTATAGCGATTAATGTATTACTACCTTATATCTTTGGGGGCATTTTTAACATAGCGCCTTAATTTATCATTACTATTTAGTATCTGTAAAAGAATGAAAAGGACTCTAACAGTCTAACGATTTCATTAACTTTTCTGCTTCAGAGAAAAGCTTTATTTGCTCCGGTTTGGGTCTTTTTTTTTTTTTGGGGGGGGTGTTGGCATTAACTCCATTCTCATGTCATAAGAAAAGCTCCTGCAAAATGTTTTAACACACAGCAATGAAAGTACAAATCATTTCTTCTTCTGTTTGCCCTGTTCAGCCCTCCTCTTTAGTTTCACAGTTGCTTAATTTAATTAAGAGGAACAAGGATTGTCAAGAGGATATGTGCAATGGGGGCATTAGCACCCATGATCCAGTCTCCCTTGTGCTGATGGAAGTGATTATGATTTCAGAAACGGAATTAGTGCTGCTGAATGCTCCTCAGACGCAATCAGCTACTCTGCAGCACTGGGAATTTGAAGAACGATCCTGTGAAAATAGATGTTGACAAGACCTCAGATCCTGTTCTCCATCAGCGCCCTGAGATACTGTAAGCATTGGTGTGTGGGAACTCAAACACAAACCAAGAGTCAGGATTTTCTCGGCTTTCAAGTCAAAATAGAAGGAGTGTTTGCCCAAGAAAAGGAGAGGCCCTGGAAGGAAGCAGACATGTTATGCATTCAAGAAAGACATGTATGAACAGAAGATGCTGGGCAAACTTTGTGAGAAGAAGCAAAGCTCACGGAAAGATTTCTCCAGTCCCTGCTGGCAAGTAGATTTACCAGGGGCTAACAGGGCTCTAGGACCTCCGCAGGTCCCAAAGCACCCCTCTGTAGGGTCTCCTGATGCAGTCCAGCTTCTACAGAGGCCTCTCACATGTCCAGCAGTCCCACTGCCTGTCCAGAGAAAAATCACAGTCATTACAGCATCTGCAGCAATGAACGAATTCTGGTCTTCAGACACAGATCAGCTTCAAGGGATTTTGATGATGTCAGGGCCCTTGGCTTCAGCCCTGTATTCACAAACCAGAGCACGCTTTTTCTTGTCAGCTTTGAAGTATCGTAGGTACAAAAACTCTTTCACCTTTTATCCATCCAGCATTTTGTACTGAGCATTTGTTTTCTCCCCCCGCCTCCCATCTCGCATACCTGGGTTGCATATAAGGCAACCACTGCAGTGTGTGGCTACAGTGACGTAACTGGTATTTGTTAATAAGGCACCGAAGCTGTAGTACAAAGTGGTGCACTGAAAGTCTTCAGCGTGATGCTGAAAGCAGGAGAATGGACTGGAGTATGTTAGGAAGTTTTAAAAGGCATTAATCCTGAGGGATACTCACAGGCAGAAACAATTTAGCCCTCTGGGATTCGGAACCAAGTGACAGTGGTAGTGCATGGAGCGGAGGGCGATCAGCCGAATGCAGAGGGTTTCGCTAGAAATCGTATGTTGTCATTTGCTTTTTGAAAAATTACATATATCACCATTAAACAGAGTATCTCAAGGCACTCCACAAAGTAACAGTACAGACCCTGCCCTGTAAACTAAGGTCTTGATTCACGTGCAACACCAGTCCCACTAGAAGTGGCTGAATGCAAAAAAGCATGCAAAACTTAGCAAAACCAAGGCCTCCAAGTTCTCAAAAGAACGGATCTAATAAAGACGGATGGATAAAAAGTGAAAGGGGCAACGGGAGTGTGCAGGTATGAATGGATGTCTGGTTGAATCACAGATGATACCGTATAAATACATCTGTGCACACATTAAAAAGCCGTACACATCCCCTCGTACCCTTTTCCCATTTGCACCCCACATGCTTCCGCCGAGCCACTCAGGACTGTGTAAAAGAGCCCACTGTTCGCCAGCAACCGGGGAGCCGGGGGCAGCTTCTGAGCATGGAAAAAGCCACATTTCACTTATCTTTCCCCCTCTCCTCGCACCCAGATGCTTTGCAAAACAAACAAACTACATATCTACATATCATAGCCAAAACTACGTATCAGACTACATTAACTGAAAGCCTCACTGTCTGGAGCTGTAAGATTCAGCAAACCTTGGCTGGGCTGTCCATGAGCCTGCTGCTTGATTTATGTTTTCAGATGGAAACTATATGAAGCTCTTAGTTATGCCTGGTTTTCTGCCAAAATCAGTTTGACCTAAACTAGGCTTTATAGAAACTTAAAGCACAAGGTGAAATGTCACATAATCCACAGTAAAACATGGCGCTTTTTTTTTTAAGGAAAGTGTACGTTTTCTTAGTCCAAACTCTGAAGTTTTTCACTCATTTTAAACTTTCTCTGTGTGTGTTGTGAAAGGAGTAGCTAGAAGGCCCAAATTGGCTTTCCTGTCTTGTCTTCTCTCACGGCGTATTGGTCGGGTCTGATACCAAGGCAACAAAGAAGGAATGAATGCTGAATCGGGACTGAAAGTTGTCTGTTTTCAATAACAAGCGCTATCTCTAGAGGAAAGGATCCAACTTCATACACGTGTAGGAGGCTGACAAGTTTCAGCAAAACAAATGCAGAGGCAAAGAAATCATTGTGAGCTCCGAGCATCTGGGGAAACAAAAAAGCAGGGATAAGAAGCCGAGACGGAGAATATTCACCGATCTCGTTTTTAAAAATAAAAACAGCGAATTGGACATCAGCTTCCGTCCTCGTTAGCCGGTGGGAAAGCGTGGGCAATGCTCATTAGCGGCGTCAGAGGGCTTAATTACGGTAATTTGCAAGAAGGGAAGCGCCACCTCGTGGCAGGCGCTGCGGCTGCGGGAGGGAGCGCGGCTGCCGGCCCCGCAAGCTCGCCACGGTCCCCGGGATAATACGTGCTATTAATCCTTTATCAAGTGCCACTGGGAATCATGGCACCAGGCAAACATAGGGGGCCTCCTAGTCTAATTGAGATGGGACAATAGAGCCCAGAGACCCAAGATGGATATCCCCAGTGCAGATGCATTCCTTTTAATTCTGTTTGGTTTACCAAATAGGAATTCCTCTAGGAAACCTCAACAAAGAAGTGGATTAATGAGAACCCTAGCAGAGAGTGTTTGCTGTATAAGCAATTCCAAGACTAAGTAAAGCAAGGGGCAAAGTCTGATCAGCGTTCAGTACCAAACTCAAATAAATTCTGACAGAAGTGGGTGAAAAATGCACCAGCTGCAGGTCAGCAAGAAATGCTAAAAACTCTCAAACACTGGCCTGCCTATTTTCATTAAAAAGCAAGCAAAGAGCTAAACAAACACTTATTTTTCTCCTGCCTTTTATTATTCTGTGGAGTTTGTTTTGACACCCGTCCTCCTTCAGCTATACTGTCCCCCTGGTTTCTTCTGTTTTCATGGCATCTTGCTGCTCCTCGACCCCCTTTACCTCTGCCTGGCTACATGCAAGTTACACTGCTTCTGCAACCAGGCCGCATCATCCCTCAGAGCGCTTTTCCTTGCTGCTGCCAGGTCCATCCTCTGTCTCTGCTGCCCCAGTGGCACCTCGAATTCCCTGGCACGTAAATTTGCTTTTATGCACAGGAGCAGGAAGACCATCCCGCCCCAAGCTCGTTACAGCTGCTCCTGTGGACCAAATCGGGGGGATCCTCTCTCCTCTTGGACTGACAAGAGTCTGCAGTGCTAAAGACCTGATTAATGGAAGAGGGGGAGGCTGCAGTACTTCACAGTGCTTGGTTTTAACAGCTTGGTCTCAGCCGGCATGCAGCACCCCTGTCCAAAGGGCCAGCCAGCTTTTGCTTCACTATGAGTTATTGCTTCCATGCTGCAGGGTTTCCTTTAACTTATACACTCTGTATTACTTTGCTGTCCTGACAAGCCCTACACATTTTGGGACTGTGGAATAGTTGATGGGAACCAGCCAGAAGGCCGTCTGCAGGAAACAAACTCCCCCAAACCTATGCCATTGCCAGCATGGCCCCTGGGGTGGCTGACACCATCTTCAAATGGTTGGCTGTTTGATCCACTGCACACACACAAAAAAAAGTGTGTTATCCTGCAATGGTGATAACAGGCAAGACACAGAAGCTGTGAAACTGGGTATGCTACTGGGTGGCATTACTATTGGTTTTGGTTGAAACTCTTAAAACCACGGTTTCCCTTATCTCTCATGCATCTGAACCAGGGGAAGAAAAAAATGAGAAGATGATCAAAGAGCTCTTTCTTAAGAGGCTTTTCTTGGAATATGCTGTGTGGTGATGTAGCAGAGGCCAAAACCAAGAAAAAGAAACACATCCCCTCCCAAACTGAGCAGGTCCGATACACCGCGTGTCCTTCAAAATAAAATACCAGGTGGATGGGTTTATCTACATTTATTGTACCAGAGTCCCCCTCGTTTCTAGGATCACAGGACCGTTACTGGTGGCAGGGCCAGCGGGAAGGACCAGCAGTGGTTACAAAACATCCGTATAGCAGCGGATTTTGGAGACTCTCTGGGGACCTCACACTCCCCGCACGAGAGCTCCTTATCTGCTCCGGAGCACGTCACCAACCCCGTCCGCAAACTCACCACCCAGGAGAGATAGCACTAGCTGCTATCTAAGCACTTTGGACATGGAAATGTCAACTGCTGGGGCTATTGTGCTGAAGGCATGTGCTCAGCCAGGTGTCTTGTTCAAAATAGAAAAGCGGACCCTTCCGTTGCACTCCTGCACCAGGCTAACAGCAGTGGTAAGTCCGCTGGCATTAGTACAGAAAAGTCTCACAAAGTTTACGGGACTTTTGTCTGATTTTATACTAAATGAGGCATGATTTAGCTCCTATAGCCAAAGTAAGGAACACTGAAGTCGTTCCCATTCTCCCTCATCCTGGGAGACCCCACTCGCTATGACAGAGGAAACCTTTTGCTGAATATCTGGATACGAGAAACACTTCTCCTTATCCTTCCTTCAGCAGCTAGACCATAAGAAGGGCATCTGTCTCCAGGAGGCAGCAATTGCTAACAGAGTAGCAAAAATTGGCGAGTGACCCTTGGTTATCACCAAGCCCTGCTGATGCCTCCTGTTAATGGAGACCTGGGAATAGTGTGCGGATGGACATGGAGATTGGGGGTTCTTGGGCAGAGTGCCCCAATTTGGTCTGCAGTGGCATTTGAGCATTGTTATCAGATGCCTGGCTTTCAAGGCTCACTTGGGGATGTGTCTTTGTTTGCTGTACCCGCCTGCCACAGCTGTTGAAGGAGGCATGAGCTGCAGAGCACAGTGCTGGTGTTCGTGGTGTAGACCACGAATGGATTCTCCCTTATTGAGGCTTCCCAAAACACTGAGCCCATCTTCTTCTCAAAACAATGAGATTGATTTAGAAATCAGAGTTTTTTCTATCTCTGATTATTTTTATTTGCACATTGGGTCTTCAGGGCAAAATTACTTCCTCTTTCCAAACTTTTCTATGCAACCACCACAATTCATGTTCTGTGTTACATGCAAACGAGCTTCTTGAGTACTACATTTCCTGCTTTGAGGCCTTTTAAAAATAAAAGGAAGAGCATTAAAAATCACAGAACATTCAACAAAGCATGGTAGTCTTCATCAGAGAGGGACTCCTCCTGCAATGAAGGATCGGAGGTTGTGCTGAGCAGTGGTGGGACCTGCAGCTGGCGGAGCAGAGAAGCCATCACTACTGCTGGCAGGAGCCAAGACCATGTGCAGCTCTGCCAGCTCTGCAGCACCCAAGGGAGACAGTTCCCCAGTTGAAGGACTGAGTATTTCTCTGCTTTTACACCCCTCCTTTCCCCACTGAGCAAAATTATCACTTCCTACAAAGGAAGTTATAAGCTTTTATTTGGGGGGGGGGAATGCTTGCAATGACCCCAAGAATCTTATAAATTGTACAAGACATATTTGCAAACCCCCTTGCCCTTCTTAAAAATTTGTTTGTTTGTTTGTTTGTTTGTTTGAAATGACAGCATCACAGGTATTATCCTGGTCATGTCTGAGAGCCAGCCAGAATATGTGGCATTCCAGGAACAGGCCTGGCTCAGCTCTTTCAACCTGCTTACACTTTCTTTTTGTCAAGGTGGGTTGCGACTCTTCTTGTAGACATGGATCTTTTCACCTTTCCTTGCCTGCTAACAACTACCAACATTTCCACCTTTTTGGTTTGATCTGCAAAAGGAGTCCCCAGGGAAGAAAAGTAAAGGTTTTCATGCATGACAGAGGACAATAGGAAGGTCTGTAGTCTCCCTTTCCTCATCTTCTTAGGGTCTTCCTGCTCTATTTCATTTTTTTGCTCCCCTACATACATGGCTAAGGAGAAGAAACTGTTGACTGACACTTGTGGAGCAGGAGCTTTCTAGTGACTTCAGTGGGTTTTGGATTAGCCACATTGCGAATGTTTGTTATTGCTTTAGCAAAGGATGAGAAGGCCCAGGAAAAAGAGATTAGTTAAGAAAATCTCTCTTAATCCATTTCAAGAGCTTGCCGTATCAGTGTGGAACCAGACCCAGCAAGTTTATTCATTGCACAATGGTGGTACCTTTGTATCATTAAAAAAAAAAAAAAGAAAAGAGAAGTTATGAAAGGCACATTTCATCTAGTAAGTGAACAAGAACATGTTTGATTATTCAGGATTACTTCTGTGCTGAAGCTTATGATGCAGCCAGAGTTATCAAAACAAAAATAATGCATGTCCAGGATGGAGTTTATCAGAGGAAGCGCAGGACAGTACGGATTAGCACAACACTTGACCATGGGTCTCAGGCCGCCCACTGCTGATAATTCTCCTCATTTCTTTCCCCCTCGCTTCGCCTGTCCTGTGTTTGGTCTTCACGCGGATCAGTGCTGAGAAGGCCCACTGCAGTGACCTGCCCACTGTAACAACCCCTCCCAAAAATTACAAAGCAACCATTCTTTGAAGAGCCACATAAAGCAGATTGCTTTTGGAGTCTGACTCAAGACAGAGGCTGATGCAGAGCTTACACCAGGCAGAACCGAACGTCACCAGCTTTCCGACAGATCCTGGTAGAAGCATAAATAAAAACATCCCAGAATGTCTCCTTTTCCTTAGAGTCAGGGCAGAAACATGGAGGCAAAACAGTGGCAGCATCAAAACACAGGAGAAATACATACCTTTTTCTTTGCCATCGTCAAGTACTCTGTGTCCTGGACCTCATCCTGATAAACTCTGTCCTGGAAGCTGACTGTCTTAGTGTAGATAATGCTGTGTCTGCATCATTACATTTAATGCAGAAATAATACCTAACCATCAATTGTGGTTTGTTCTGTTACCAAATGAAACGCTCTATTCATAGTTTTTCATAGCTGAGTGCTCTCTCCTCTGCTGCAGAAATATGGAGTAAAAATAGGTGGAGAAGGGTTTTGCCACAAAAGAAACATTGACATAAGCCATCAAGTGTTTCATTTGAGAAAGTGGTTGTATACACTACGGATACCACTGCTGCTAAGGTTGACTCCTTTGAAGAGTTTTAATTTGGCTCTAAAAATATATTTGACTTCAAGCGTAGGAAAGAGGACTGGGGGAAGCTTGTCTTAAACACAGAATCTGAGAACTTGCAGAAGTCTATTGTTTCGAAAGATTTTGTGGTTTCTGAAAACATATTGGGTTTTAGATAACTGAATCACAGCAGAATCAGGAAGCAGCCTACGTTTCTGTGTCTTCAAGGGGAAAATTGGACCGGTGGACTCATTTTCAGCACAGCTGGCATGGCACAGCCCATTGCAAGTAGATGGGAATGGGGTTAGGCCTCCAGAGCTAGTGGCCAAGTGGAATAACTTTGCAAGGATCTTTGATTTGCCTGAACTGACCTTAGTACTGCTGGCATCTAAATTACATTAATTATTTCCTTGGCTTTTACGCAAAGCTTTTCACACAGCAACTTGGGAGGAAAAAAAAAAAAAAAAAAGAAAAGAAGAAGGGAAAAAAGCATAGGAAAAGATGAAGAGGTGACTGTAAAGTCACAAAAGATGGCTTGAGAGAACCTATGCCAGACCAGTTAGTTTTTCCTTGATAGCCTGTACTTCAGATTCACAGTATTCTTTCAAGTGACGGGAGGCTTTTTTTTTTCCACAGATGTCCAGTTTGATATTTGCACACTGGCTGTAGCCATGGTTTAATTAATTTCAGATATTTCAAAACAATGTTTTCTCATAAAGAACCGTTTAAGTTCTGTGTTTCACATTTAAAATTATAATCATTGTTGAGTCAGTAACATAAAACCTGTGCTTAAAAAGTGTGTAATGAAAATAGTATTTTTCATCATCTTAGGACTGCGATGTAGCTAGCAGGATTTTGTTTCCTCTCCAATGATATTGCTGTAGGAGTGAGACAAAGCCTCAACATTTTCCCTTTGTTGGGTTTTCTCACACAAATCTGAACATCTGAAAACAATGATTTGTCATGGGAGACATTTGGCAGACCGAGCAAAGGTTTACTGTTTCTACTTTGCCTAAAATATTTACAAAGAAAAATATCTGACGTTCACAGTAAATCAGACAATGTTTCAGGCCTCCGACATAGCCCATGGAGGTTGGTCGTACGTGGTCTGTCCAAGAGGGGGAAAGGCGATCACGTTTCTGGACCGTTTTTTGGTTCGG
>NW_010253538.1:0-9250 GCF_000690775.1 Eurypyga helias
CCCCCCACCTGGTGGACATCAGCCCCGGGTCGGGGCTGCTGGTGACCAAGCAGAAGATCGACCGGGACCTGCTGTGCCGGCAGAGCCCCAAGTGCGTTATCTCGCTCGAGGTGATGTCCAGCTCCATGGAGATCTGCGTGATCAAGCTGGAGATCAAGGACCTGAATGACAACGCACCCAGCTTCCCCACTGACCAGATCGAGCTGGAGATCTCAGAGACGGCCAGTCCCGGCACCCGGGTGCCGCTGGAGAGTGCCTACGACCCGGACTCAGGCAGCTTTGGTGTACAGAGCTATGAGATCACCCCCAATGATCTCTTCGGGCTGGAGACCAAGACGCGGGGCGATGGGTCCCGCTTTGCCGAGCTGGTGGTGGAGAAAAGCCTGGACCGCGAGACCCAGTCCCACTACAGCTACGTGATTACGGCACTGGACGGCGGTGACCCGCCCAACTTTGGCACGGTGGAGCTCAGCATCCGCGTCATCGACTCCAATGACAACAACCCCCTCTTCGAGGAGCCAGCCTACACTGTCAGCGTGCCTGAAAATGCCCCGCCAGGTACGCCGGTCATCCGCCTCAACGCCTCCGACCCGGACGAGGGCACCAATGGCCAGGTTCTCTACTCCTTCCACAGCTACGTCTCCGAGCGGGCGCGGGAGCTCTTCCAGATCGACCCCCAGAGCGGCCTCATCACGGTGAGCGGTGCCATCGACTACGAGGAGGGTCACGTCTATGAGCTGGATGTGCAGGCCAAGGACTTGGGGCCTAACTCCATCCCTGCCCATTGCAAAGTGACCATTAGCGTCCAGGATGCCAATGACAACCCGCCCCTCATCAACCTGCTCTCTGTCAACAGCGAGCTGGTGGAGGTGAGCGAGAACGCCCCGCCGGGGTACGTCATCGCCTTGGTGCGGGTCTCGGACCGCGACTCCGGGGCCAATGGGCGGGTGCAGTGCAAGCTCCTGGGCAACGTGCCATTCCGGCTCCAGGAGTATGAGAGCTTCTCCACCATTTTGGTGGATGGGCGGCTGGACCGGGAGCAGAGGGACCAGTACAACCTCACCATCCAAGCCAAGGACAATGGTGTCCCCTCCTTGCAGGCCACCAAGTCCTTCACTGTCAAGATCACCGATGAGAATGACAACCATCCCCACTTCTCCAAGCCCTATTACCAGGTCATTGTGCAGGAGAACAACACCCCAGGGGCCTACCTCCTCTCTGTCTCAGCCAGGGACCCTGACCTGGGCCTCAATGGCAGTGTCTCCTACCAAATTGTGCCCTCCCAAGTCAGGGACATGCCTGTCTTCACCTATGTCTCCATCAACCCCAACTCTGGAGATATCTATGCCTTGAGGTCCTTCAATCATGAACAGACTAAGGCCTTTGAGTTCAAGGTCTTGGCAAAAGACGGGGGTAATCCCTCTCTGCAGAGCAATGCCACGGTGAGAGTGATTGTCCTGGACGTCAACGACAACACGCCTGTGATCACGGCCCCGCCGCTGGTCAATGGGACCGCGGAGGTGTACATCCCCAGGAATGCGGGGGTCGGCTACTTGGTGACGGTGGTCAAAGCAGACGACTATGACGAGGGTGAAAATGGCAGACTTTCCTACGAAATGGTGGAAGGAGACAGAGGATTTTTTGAGATAGACCAGGTCAATGGAGAGATAAGGACCACCAGAGCCTTTGGGGAGAACGCAAAGACAGCCTACGAGCTGATCGTGGTGGCTCACGACCATGGAAAAACATCTCTCTCGGCTTCTGCCTTGATTTTGATATACCTGTCTCCCGCCCTGGATGCCCAGGAGTCCATAGGATCTGTTAACCTCTCCCTGATTTTCATTATTGCCCTGGGGTCTATCGCAGCCATTCTTTTTGTCACCATGATCTTTGTGGCAGTCAAGTGCAAAAGGGATAACAAGGAAATCAGGACCTACAACTGCAGGTAAAGACATCTTTGTTTCTGTGCACCTGCTCTGATTTTTGCCATCACAGTTACTTTTCCGTTTGCTGCTGTGTACTTGGGGGGTGAGGGTGGAGGGTGTTAAATTTGCTTTAGGAACCTAAGTGAGGTTCACGTCCCTCTAAGGAAATTCCTTGCGAAGCTTTAAAGAATTGCTCTCCGGGAGGAGAGCAGAAATCCGTGCTGAGTAACGAATGGACTTAATTGTGCGGCTTGACAATCTGTTGCAGCATCCTTGATTTTCCGCGCTCCGTCGCAGGAAGGGGGGGAAGAACAGTTTTATAGCGGCGTGGCTGGTTCCCGTGGGCAGCCCTCTGTTCCCGGCACAGCTCCCCGGGCTTGGAGCATGGCGGGAGGGAAACCCCCCCCCAGCCCACCGCAGCATCCCTGCAGCAGACGGGGCGAGCGGCGGCATCCCTAAGCCCTCGCTCGCCGTTCAAAAGAGCTATTGTGCGCCCGATGCGGCCCCTCACCGCGGCCGGCGATGGGGCCAACTGGATGGAACAGTGGTGAAAACCAGCCGTTTTCCCTCCGATGCGCCATTCCAGTCCGGTTGGACCGGGAGCGATGGGGCGAGGGAGGATTTTTGCAGCGCTGCGTTATTTTGTCCTGGCTGAATGCGTGCTCCCGGGTCCGAAAAGCCGGAGGGGAGGTCAGCCCCGCGCTCGGGGCCGCTGAAAGGCTGATAGGGGATATCCAATCCCCTGAATATGTAACAGCCCGGCGATTATTGTCTCGCTTTTACTATTCCCTGTGTTACACAAGTTAGGAGACAAATGCTAACCACACATGAATATCAATCAGATGCCATAAAAGAGCAGCTGCAATGCCTCATAAATGGTTTAATCCTGTTACTAGTGAAATAGCCATGACTTCTCCATTCCTTCGGCACCGAGTCGTTTCGGGGGGGGAGGGATGGAAATTAATTTTGCTCTACCTTGGAAACGCCCGCTGGCCCCTGGCAATTCTGCGGTGCTGGGGAGGGGGGGCTGTGCTGTCTTCAAAGTTTTTATTTATGTAGAAATAATGCCGGAGAGTTTGGGGTTTTTTTTTTACACGACGTTTTCACAGCATAAAGTGCGCTCCTAAGCCTTTTTGCTCTGTGGGGGAAAAATCATCTGCAAATAAAGGTCGGTCTGTGCTGTATTACGGGGTGTCTAGCTTCAAGTGAAAGCTCATATACCAGATTTCCTGCCAGCTCGGCCCATTAAATGAGAATAGGACCTGAATGGATAAAAATCAGGTCGTGGTGGTGCCCCTAACAGCTTCACACATATGTATAAGCTCTGGGTTTACTGTGACGGCTTAGGGATTAATGAAGTGCAGTTTAATTAAATAATTGGTCAATAGAGAAAGGACAGCAAAATGAATGCCTGCAAGCAATAATTGGGCTCTCGCATTGCCAAACGTAAACATTTAGGTAAACAAAACAATTAAAGCTTCATCAAGCATTGTTAGACGAGTCAGCAGCATATAGATTGTTGGCACAACAGAAATCCCTGCCTTCCCCTGATTTATTTGCACACTCAGGGGGATGCACGGGCTGTTACCGGTGTGCATCTGAGCAGAAGTCAGCTGCAGAGGTAGAGAAGCACCAGGTAGGCTCAGCAGCGACTGTGGCCATGGGGCACGCTCTCCCCGTGCTAGATGCGTGCCTTCAGGCTTTGCCAGTGCCTTATTTTAGAGGTTCTTCACAACAGCTGCTGGAGAGTCTTCATAAAATGTGTTAATTTATGAAGCACATAAGGTTATATGAGAGCTGTTCGACTTGGTGGCATTTTCATGCTCAGGCAATTAGCTTTCTGGAACAAGAATATTTGTCCAATATTTGCCTTTCTAGATAAACTCTATTATTTATTCATCCCATTATTTCTGTTGCAGCTATTGGATTTTTTTTTATGCTGTTATCGTAACAAGAAGAGGAGCAAAGTCCTGACTTTCAAATGTGTATTTCCGACTGTTGGTAGCATTTGATGTGCTTCCCTGGGAAATACCGAGCTGCCCGGCGCTGTGCGTGCACAGATTCATCTGTGGGGCATCGGCTGGGGTTGTTTTGCTCCCCATGGAAAGAGGAGCCACAGTCGCTCTGAGCTGAGCATACCCAGTTAATGCAAGGTGCAGTCATATTTGTCATTATTTGCTCGGGTGGTGTTTTACGGTAACTTTTTTTCCTCCGGTGTTTTGCAGAAGGTATTCAAGGCACTTCGTCAGTTGATTCTTTTGGCAGGTGGGAAGCAAAGAGGGAAAGAAAGGCAGAGAAAAACAAGCTTGCAGTAAAAAAAAAAAAAAGGTCAAAAAGGATCATTTCTCTTTGCAAAACACAGTTGTTGTTCTCCGATTTCTCGAAGAGCAAAGCATTTCCCAGCAGAAGGGGGTGTGCGTGTCAGGAGGCGAGGGAGTAATAGGATGTGGTTGGAGAAAAGATTTTGAGTTATCAGGTATTATCAGGAGATAGTCAAAATACCAGCAGTTTGGATAAAGCATTAATAAACAAACAGCCTTTGGAGTGTGAGAGAATAGAGCTTGCCAGCTAGGACTGCTTCTGGGTCTGCCTTATTTACTGCTATGGAAAATGAACTGGCAAAAAAATCTGCTATTCATTTTGAATTTTCATTACCGGGACCAAATTAAATCACTTTTAAAATCCTTATTATGCATGGAAATGAATGCAGGTACCCTTTTCAGTTCATGGATTTTAACATCTCCATTTTTCTCTTCTGCAGGCTGGACTTTACTCCTAGTAACTAAATATCAGCAATTATAAACTGTAGGAAAAAACCAGAGGCATTCTCCTTTCCCATTATTTTTCATATTTGACCTGAAAGCATTATACATATGAAAACAAGCTAAAGACCGTGTCGTGCCACCAGATCCAAAACATGACGTAATGTGCATGACTAAGAAGCCTACACCGAGATGGGGGCCAAGCCCTCTGGGTTTCTGCATGTGTATGCAGCGGGGCAGGGTTCAGGGTGCTCTCAGCTATTCATTTTCCTTCTGTCCCCCCCCAGAATCGCAGAATACTCCTACGGGCATCAAAAGAAATCAAGCAAGAAAAAGAAAATCAGCAAGAATGATATCCGCCTGGTACCGCGGGACGTGGAGGAGACGGATAAAATGAACGTTGTGAGCTGCTCCTCTCTCACTTCATCCCTCAACTACTTTGACTATCACCAGCAGACCCTGCCGCTGGGCTGCCGCCGCTCCGAAAGCACCTTCCTCAACGTGGAGAGCCAGAACAACAGGAACGCCGGCTCCAACCACATTTACCATCACACCTTCACGGGGCAGAGCCCCCAGCAGCCCGACCTCATCATCAACGGGATGCCGCTGCCGGAGGTGAGTGCGGGCGGGCAGCCCCCGGGGCGTCGGTGAGGGGTTTGCGCGTGGAGCGTGCAGGTCTGTTGGCGTGAGCGCTGCCGAAACAGGCTTGGAGCAAACAGGCAGTGGTGGTTTCTGCATGCCCGACACCCCAGGGCAAGGGAGTGATGGAGCCTTCCCCATCGAAAGGGATGGCAGGCACCCAGCTTGTGAGTTCTGGAGCAGCCCGTGGGCATGGGTGGATGTTTCACCCCCAGACACTGCAGAGACCCCCAGAAGTTGCCAGGCAGGGATGCCGGCATGGCCGGCCAGGCCAGGCTGCCTCCCTGCTGCCAGGAGGCTGGAGGTGGCTGCTTTGCATGTGGATTTTGAGCGTGTGGTGCTCAAGGGAAGAGACACTCGTTGCCTTCACAGGAGGTTTTAAAAACGTTGTTGAAAGTGGTTTTGGTGGCTGTTGCTCTGAAGGCAGTGGGTTTGGCCGGGGATGCAAACAGTGCAGGACGGCCCGGTGTGACCACTTGCACACTTGGCCTGGTCCTGTCCCCTCGCTGTGCAGGATGGGTGCGTGCCGGCCGGCATGGGAGGGATGTGCAGTTCCTAAAGAAGGCAGGGAAAGGTGCCGCTCTGATCCACACCATCCTCATCATGTTCTTCTAATTCATCGGCTTTCCTGTACATCACAGGCATCATTTAATGTTGCTTGTTTGTCTCTCTTTGAATTATTGTTTGGTATTAAGCAAAACAATCAAAGGTTTGTCATGTTTCCTGCTTTGAACAGAATAACAAAGCTGAAAAAGCAGCTAAAATATTTATGGCTTGCTCTGTTTTGCGTTCAGTGTGCTGGTGTAAATGCAAAATATTGCTGCTGAATACGGTGGAGCTGCTTCAGATTTATATTTGCGCTATGGAGAGCAGAGCCCGTCCCTCTGTGAGAGTCTGCAGGGCTGCTGGAGAGGGCTGGTCCCGGCAGGCCTCATCCTGCAGCGTTTGTTCTGGCAAAACACTCACTGAACCCTGGTGCTCAACCGCCGCTAAGGCTACAGAACCAGCTCCCGAGAGGTCACTTAGCTGTGTTGGCCCAGTTTTGGGGTGCTCCCAGCCCAAATGATGGTTGCTTGAAGCAGAGGTGCAGCTTTTACTGACCAGACAGTTGGGAGGGAGTTGTTGGGATCTCTGGGACAGATCATGGGCACTCAGCTGCCTTCTGCCCAGCCTGCCTTTCGAGCCTCTCCTGCCCTCACGTGTGTGGGCTCCTCGCTGTACGGCATTGCCTTTTCCAGGTTACCCGCTGAGATGCTGCGAGGAGCCAACTCCTGCACGGGCGCACCAGCACAGCCCAGAGCTGCCACCCATGGCTGCGGGGCCGGCAGCGCTTGGGAGGGTATGGCGGGGCAACCAAGTGCTGGTCCTGAGAGTTAAAGCTCGATTTAACTTCTGATGTCAGTTTAAAAGCTGTAATAGTTTCTTAGAAGTAACTGAATGGGAATGACGTGGATATAAGCACTCATATGTTCTACTTGCGTGTATCCAGCCATACAGATGGGAACAGTTTGGGATAAGCCTGTCTCTGGTCAAGTAAGGCAGAAGAGCTGCTACTGAAGCTGCCTGCTCCTTGTGCTGTGCCTGGGCAGGCCAGGGATGGGAAACACCACCCTTCGTGTACTGGGGGATCTCCATCGATGCTCACATTTGCCTGCACGCTTCGTGGAGTACCAGCTGGGGCTCAGGGCGCCCAGCTGCATGGGGGATGCATCTCACGCTTGTGGGTGACCAAAGCTGTTGGCATGCTGGGGGCAGTGATCCCTGAGGAATTTTTGCCTTCCTGGAGCTGTGTCGTTCGGAGAGGGGTCTCGGGTGTGTTTCTGGCCGGTGCCTTGCTAAGGGCACTGAGCAGTGGAGCACCCTGTCAGACTGTGATTCACTGCCATAGACAAAATTCAGTCTTAAAATCCATCACACATTGGAATTAGCCAGAAGGACATGCTGGCAGCAGGAGATCTGCGGTGACGGGGAGGGGGGAAGGACCGCTGGGAACATCATAGCTCAGTGGATACGGTTAACAGGCAGCTGCAGGCAGAAGGCCCATGTTGCTCCCTGACACAGTAGTTAGCCTGGGGTCCGATGGGATGGGCTCTCCAAAGACCCCCACTGCCCTGTGCACCCTCCTGTGAAGGAGCTGTGACACTGGTTGCTTCTCCCCATGCCTCCAGCTCATCCCATTTCCCCATCATCCGTGCAAGTAGGATGCACTGCGAGGAGCTGGTACCTCACCTGGAGTAATATATTTGTCTCATGTAACAAATGCCATGGAGTGTCAGCTTAAAATGAGCCCTCCATCAGCCCCGTGAGCACGCAGGAGGGCATCTGACAGCTCTGCATCCTGCTAAGGGACCAGCAGCTCTCGGGTGGGTGCTCTCAGGGAGAGCAGCATATCCTAGCAGGCGTCTGCTCGCTCCCTGGGGATGCTTCTGGACAGAAGGGCAGGGCCAGGGCACGGGGAGGAGAAATCCCAATAGGAAGCTGCTTGGAAGGTTGGTTCAGGGTGGGAACTTTTCCTTTTTTTGGCAGAGAGCCTCTGTGTAATGCTTCCAGCTGTTGCAAGGGAAGTTATCCTGCTGGTGGTGTGGGTTCAACTGGCTCCTAAAAATCCTGAGGGAGAGGAGGCTCAGCAGTGTCAGTGACAGCCCTGAGAGGCAGAGACTCCATGAAAGATGCTTCACAGCCTTGTGAAGGCTGCCTTAGCAGGTGCTGTCGCTGGGATGATACAGTGTGCTGTTGGTACACCTCCAGTTGATGGTGATTGACTGAAAACTAAAGTCCTGCCTAGGTCTGGAGTTCCCAGAGCCAAACCGTTCCCCGCAGCGCATCCAGCGGGACTATGTCCGGGCTGATGTGAAGCACCTCCAGCGACAAAGCCGCCAGCGTTTCCCCCGGGAGCCTTTACGAGGTGTCAGCATCGGGGAGATATCACTGCTGTTCCACTTGGGAGTGACTTTTCCTGATGGGAAGGCAAAGCGGTGGTTGATGAAAGATAAAGAGCTAAACGTGTCGGTGGCGGTGTCACTTAGCATACGGCGGTTGTGGCTAGGAGTCAGCGATTGCCTCGGCAGACAGGCATTGTCCTAGCAGCGGTGGGTTGGCAGTGCAGCTGGTCTTTAACGTGAGGCTCATTTACTTTAACAGTCAGGAACCTTGAAATAAAAGTCCCCAAGGATGGGTTGTTTGTGGAGCTTCAGGAAATGTTTCCTCCTGTGCTGCGGCAGCGGTATGCGCTGTGGCAGGTCTCGGGGCTGGCAGTGCCGTGCTGGCAGTAATTGGGTTCGTCGGTGCTCCCCACCTTTCCCAGCTGATCCGGAAACGATTGAACAGCGGCGTCTGCGGGGACCGCAACCCCACTCTAAGGGTGCAAAAAAAGTTCGAGGTGACCCTTGAAAAGCTTTTCCCTTTGGTTGGGGGCCGGGCTCGGTAACCTGCTCTGCTTGTGCCAGGGCATGGCTGCCAAGGGAGCATCAGGAGGTGGTGGGTGTTCTGGGGGTGGTCCTGGACCCACTGGGCTTCAGTGGTCCCTTGGGTGCTGGGGTACCACTTGGCGACCCCTGCCCGCAGCCTTTTAGCATCCTCGTGGCTGTAGGCAGCGATGGCCAAAAGCGTTTGTGAGCAGCTCTGGTGAGCGTGGCTGACAGCGGGAGGCTTGGCCCCCGTTAGTATTTCGACTTGTTTTGCAGGAGGGAGAGTGGGACATGTTGGAGCTGCAAGGGCATTGCCGGTCAGAGGCTTTGCTGCTGCCGAGGGCTTTTCTTAGCCGGACGAGAAGTCAGCTTTGAAACCAAAAGGGCTTGTTGTCATTTTTTTTGCATGTATATTACTGGAAGTTGTGCCAGGAGATTAAAAATCAAAATTAATAGGAGCCATTAGGCAGCTTCCTTGATAAAAATGCACATTGCATTGGGGCGATGTGGAAACCGG
>NW_010253538.1:9278-9641 GCF_000690775.1 Eurypyga helias
GACACGACTTGCATGTAGAGCAGCCACCCTTGGGTAACACTTACATGCCTGGATTTTTCCTTCATGCTTTTAAAAGAAAACAATGTGCGTGTAATGGCTGCATCTGTGTTTCAGTCAGTGTTGCATCCAAAATCCGTACCACTTCTGGAAACGGTGCCGAAGCATCTTGTGTTGCTCCGGGACGGGGAGCATCCCCCGGGGCAGGGCAGGCTTGCTCTACCCCTCAGTCTCACCCGGGGTGCAGCGATGGCCATTCCCCGGCACTGAGCTCAGGAGAGGTGTGGAGGTGGGAAGTGGGAGTGGGCGAGCCTGGTTTGAGAGGCTGGACGTCCAAAGGGTGGAATTAGTACGGAGGTTTGGGAC
>NW_010253538.1:9680-13157 GCF_000690775.1 Eurypyga helias
GGAAGCAGCAGCGCTGCCGTTACACCGTAACCAGGGTGTGGGTCAGGCATGGCCTTGCTCTGGTGCTGCTTCGCTACGTCCCGATGGGGAAGGTCAAGGTGGAGCAGCCACTGATCCACAAGGACTTGAGTCCGCCGGGGACCCATGTGCCCAACAGCTCCCAGACCCGGTCCTGGCGCCGGGGGGTCGCGGCCGTGGGGACCCGCCGCCTCCCGAGCTGGTGGCTGCCATCAGTAAGATGGGGAATTACTGGTTTTAGTGATAATCCTGGTCTAATCCCCCAACCTTGATACACTCCTGCGTAATCCTCACTCACACTGATTTCGTCTGGGCTCCTCGTGGCAGCGGGGGTTATTTGAGCGAGCAGCACTTCCAGGATAAGGCCCCGGTGGTTTCAGATATGCTTTTTACTACCTGGAAAGCGTTCTCCTCTCTGTAGGAAATGGTTTTCTAAGCACAATAGAGCAATTTTCGTTTCAGGCGGCACCGGCAGTTTTTGCTCTGGCTATCTGGCGGTGTTAACTAAAGCACATTTCTACAACACACAAAGATTTTTGTTTTGTAAGAAATGAAATCAGTGTGGCTGTTCCTCTTTCTCTGTCATTTCTCTACTTGTCAATTCTTTCTTCCCCTCCAGCTTATCCTCCTCTTCTCCGCTAGCCTTAAAAAGCCCCCAAAGTGTCTGTTATAATCACATTTTGTGTGTTACAACCAGAATGAATGTACTCACTTTAATATGCTGGGTTTGAGGAAATCAGTTTCTGTCTGGTATAACTGACAATTTGTTATAAACCATGCCATTTAGAAGTGAAGGGCCTTGCTTTAGTGTAACGCTGGGGAAACGTCATGATATATAATTGGAAGGGATTTGGCTTGCTTCTGAGTAATACTGTGTATAGAGCAGGGGAAAAAAAAAACCCAAGGAGATAATTTCCAACCTGGAGAAAGTTTGCGGTGCTGAGACATGCCAGGCTGTTGAAATAAAGCTCATTTTCTGCAGAGATAATAATTAAAGCATTATCAGCGATGATGTTCGACTAGTCGGCAGGCTGACTTCGCAGCGAGCGTTGCCAGTCTTGTTTTCTCCTTGGGAGGTCACTGTAACTCAGCACTTTTTTGTGCCTGCGATGCGTACCGCGGTGGGTAAGCACAGGTCACCGCTCCCCGTGTTCCTCTGCCTGTGCACCCCTGTCTGGGAGCTCGCAGCAGCCTTTCTCCTTGAGAGCGGGCCCAGGAGGAGCGATGCCGGCAGCTTCAGGTACCGCCTGAGCATCCCCTCCCTGGGGAGAGCTCTCCAGTCCCTGCCAGGCACCCAGCGGGCACCTCCCGCGGGACCAGAGCCTGCGGGGTGGGAACCGCACACCTCCCTGGATGCTCTCCCTACTCGCTCCAAATGTGCCCCGAGATGGCAAGTCCCTACAAACCCCTTGGCATCCCTACTCCCGGAGTGTTCTGTGTATCGCTGTGCGTTCCCTGACCTCTCCGAGCGTCAGAGGCCGACATTATGGAAATCAGCAGCTTTTTATTCCATTCCGAGGTCAGCCTAACCAAATTATACATCTCCTAATGTAATCACTCCAAGCTCTCCGTTTGGAAAAATTCATTTGAATACCTTGCAGCGGAGATAAAAACGCCAGCTCCCATTCACGTTTAGCCACGTCTCTCACCGACGGCCACGCTCGCTGCACTCGGGCTTCGGCGGGCTGGAGTCCGACACAGTGTGGCTTTTGGGTGGGTGACACAGGGCTGTGACCCTGTCCTGGCACCTCTTTGGGTTTTCTAAGGGTACCCCGCAGTGGGGTACTGACTGGCTGGGACCAAGGGGGATTGCTGCAAGGGTCCGTGGAGGAATTAGGGCCAGTCTGTGGTGTGTGGTGGCAGTAGCTAAGGTGTGTTTACAGTAAAACCCCTCTCCTTTGATGGCAAGACCTATATATAATAATATAGTTATCATATCATATATTACATACTGTATATTACATATATTATCTCATATACTATACACAATATACATGATATAAGCCCATAAAAATGTGTATATTTATACAATTATTATAAATTGTACCTACTTATGTAAATAAGGAAATAATATGTCATATAACTATATATGTAATTTGTTTTTATGCAATTGGTTTGGGTATTATGGTTCACTTTTACTGAAAGTAGAGAGGCTTATCCTGGTTTCCTCTTAGTAAATTTGAATTTCTGATGCATATTTCTGATGCATCCCTTATTTTTGAGTCTATAAAAAAAGCTCCTGCAACTATATTTACATGGCAGATAAGAATCTTCCCTTAAATTAGGAAACATTTATAGTAAGTGGGGCTTTTTTTTTATATTACATCAAAAGAGTGGTCTTGCATGCTACTTACAGTCTTTCTTACAGTAGTTTCCAAGTTAACTCCTGTTGTATTGAGCGATTTGAACTCTGTGGTTTCTCCCTGTCATTTACTTTGCATAAAGCACAGGCTGCATGCGAAGGCATCGTTCAGGCCAAGCGCTCCTTGCCTCCCAGTAACCTTATGTGCATCTGCCCGGCTCAGTGGAAGAGCCGGATTTTCCAGCTGCCACCTCCTGAAGTCCCTCCTCAGGGTTTTGAGCCAGAGTGGCTCCTCAGCCAGGTGCTCTCCCATGTCCCCAGGCTCCTGCCCTTGCTGAGGGTGCCCTGCTTGGGTCTTTCCTGAATTCTCACCAGCCAGGAAGGGCAGAGCGCTGCCCATCTCTGTCTGCAGGCTCTGCCTGCAGCTCTCCAGCAGTGAGCCCTCCATCCCTCCTGGGAGACTTCTCCTCTCACCCCTCTTGCCCCCTCTGATGGTGACTCCCCGCTGCCCGTCTCGGGCGAGGGTTTGGATGGGGGGACCCCCCGCCCTGCCCGCTCCCCCTTCCCTGCCAGGCTGCCTACAGGGCTGTGCACGGCCTCGCTTCAATAAATGATTAGATATTGTTCCCAGTAGAGGCTATAGTTGAGTTCCAATCATTTTCTGTTAATTAAAATACAGGATGGTCTTATTTGTAGCATAAATAGTTGTAATCTGTGTACTTATAAGTGTAATTATAATTTAAATGAGAGCATGCTCTGAATTGGCAATGGATGGGGTGCTCTGCAGGCAGTGCTGCCCTCGCAGGGCTGTGGGGAGGCTGTCTCCCGGGGTCCCCCGCTGTCCCACTCCCCACTGTCCCCAGGAGAGCATTGCCCAGGGCTCAGCAAAGGGACGCTGAGGCTGTAGATGGCTCCCGATTTCACTGTTCCTGGTGGGGCAGAGCTTGCCCATGGCACCCATTGGAATGTTTACTGGAGAAGAGCCCGCAGCATCGTTGCTTCAGTGTCTCCCTCTAGTTTCTAGTCTAAATTTGGAAGGAAGTAATGGCTTATGTCAGCCAGACAAGTGATTAGGACTCAGCCTCAATGTGACTCCTCATTTAACACGGAATTATTGTGAGTCCTTGTTTAGGCTGGTGTGCTGGGTTCAGTCAGGA
>NW_010253539.1:0-31975 GCF_000690775.1 Eurypyga helias
ATGATTCTATGATTCTATAAAACTTACTGAACTACCAGACAAAATCGATACTGGTCCACTGAACAGGGTGTCCATGCCCAGGCGCTGGCAGTGGGGGCCGTAGGGTGGCCTCTGTGAGGAGAAACCGAGCTGGCCTGTGCCTGGCACAGCTGGTTCCAGACAGCTCCAACCAACCCACCGACGGGCACAGCTGAGCCCCTCAGCCAAGATGGCGGCACCTCTGGTAAAATGTATTTAAGACAGGGCAAAACCACTAGAGATCAGTGAAGGAGAAGGGAAAAAGTGAGAGAAACAACTCTGCAGACAACAAGGTCAGACAAGCAAGAGGGGGAGGAGGTGCTCCAGGCGCCAGAGCAGAGATTCCCCTCAGCCCCTGGAAAGGACAGCAGTGAAGCAGGTTACCCCTCTGCAGATTGGTGGAGCAGACATTCACACTGCAGCCTGTCAGGACCCCCATGACAAGGTACATAGTTATTTCCTGAAGGAACTATGGCCCATAGAGAGCGCATATACAAGCAAGATTATCCTGAAGGACTGTAGACTATGGGAAGGACTCATGCTGGAGCAGGAAAAGTGTGAGGAGGAAGGAAGGTGAATTTTAGCTTTCAGCTTCTGATTTTAAAAACTTATATCTTTTTCTTAAAAAAAAAAGCACCATACTGCATGTGGCTTCAAAACTTTCAGGCAAAATACATTTGACAATGAAAAAAACAGTACATGAAGAAAAAACACGTGAGGTTTCTAAGTAACTTATTGGATCAGCTGCCCTCTATTGGCTTTTTACAAGAAGGGAAAGCAGTAAGGAATTAGAGGATTTCTAAAAAGAACTTGGTGGAAAAAGGTCATAGCAGAGGAAAGGAAGAAAGTAAGAACTATCAGCAAGTTCAACATATTGGGAAAGGAAAAAGAATTTTGCTTCCACACTTATGACTGACTAGACAAGGGAAAGTACATTAAAACTAGTTAATGAAAGAGGTAATAAGGTCAGCTAAGATTCCAACAGGGTACAAAAAGGAGTAAATTCCAAGAAACCAGTAGCTTACCACAAACTTCAAGTGGTCCCTCTAGGAAAATCACATCAAGTATTTCATGTTAACAAAAAAAAAAAAAGAAAAGAAAGAAAAATTAAATAATTCAGTTCCATGTAATAAATAGTCTTATGGGAAGGATAAATTCAAGAGTCTGGGCTTCAGGGTCTTTTTCAAAGTGGTCTTGATATCCTAGGAAGTCTGAGGGCCAAGGTGTGCTAATGATAGCTTCATTTTTCCATTAACTCATTCTTTTATGTATTTTAATTAAAATAATTTCTATTTTAAATCACTTGAAGGAAGCTAAGTACACATTTTATTCATCAGAAGGACAGTTTTTTGAGGAGTGGTATTTTTACAGCATAGTTACTGAAGCATAAAGCCAGGATGACTATTAAACTATACAAGTCTATAAATTCAGAAGAAAAATACTTTGGTTTCTGCACAGAGACTCAATGTCTTAATGTCAATGATTTAAATAACAGTGACATCATGAGTTTCCACACCCCATTATAAATCTATCCTTCTTCAAAATGCTTTGTAAGCATCACTCTTCTGCATCTGGACCTCTGTTCTGGACTTCTTGTATGTCTACGACACTTGCAGGTACCAGTTTGGATGTTTTGATTCTTCCATTATGTCCAGAGAATGAGCCTATCAGTGAGAAGCCCTAACTATAAAACAGTGGGCAACCAAAATGTCCATCCTTCTGGGAAAGCAGTTTTGTTTTGTTTCTTTTAGAAGTAAAAATAATAATAAAAAACATCATATAATAATCAGAATGGAAAAGTTCCAAACCCATGCATATAAAAATACCTCAATATAGTTCAATAATGAGCAGAAAATTACACATGCTAAATATGAAAAAGCTTTGACATTGTTGATTTCAGAATAGAACCCTTTTAAAGGGCATTTGAGCCCAAGTATTATTACAGCTTCATGTACAAGACACGAAACTGTATCACAGCAAGGACATTTGATACAATTCCAGTCCTCAGTGCTTATCCTTGGTCTGCAATTCAGCTGGAGGCTAGTAGAAATAAACGATGCTTTAAAAAGAAACAGTAAATTGAAAAATCACTCATTTTTAACAGATAAGTTTCTCTCCATGTTATTACTCTTCTGAATTATTGAAATCACCATAACACTCACTTTTGTCACATTATTGATTACTATTGTTTTTTGCATGACACATTCATCTTGAACAGTAAGATCTATCTAGACATTTTCTTTTTAGTTTATATCCATTTCTATTTTGACCATGAGATGCTAGCTAATTTCTGCAGGTGAAATTTTAAAACAAACTAAATTATATTCCTCAATTCTAACTGACATTTTCTAACCTACACAGAACCTCCTTGCTGACGTCTGACTCAAGGTGAATGTGACCCTCCATAGCTTCACTAACCGCTGTGATTCTAACTGCTCTTGGTCTGCTTTACAAGAAAACAGACCTAGGTGATACTGGAGACTAAAACCTTCTGTATTCTCACTGGTATTTGCTGTGCTTATTAACAAGATACACAACAGGTTACTCATTGTGTGTTGACTGGTGGAACTTAGTTAATAAAAACAATGTGTGAGAGAATCAAGGATAGCCCTGTTTTCAGTAACAATTGAAGTTATTGATATTTCACCCTGAGATCATTTTATTCAAAGATGACATCTTTTCTTGCAGAGTAACACCAATATTTCATGACAAATGACAGGAACATACACAATCTATCTAAAAGCAATGCAGGTTTGTAACAGCCTATTTTAAACACCAGAGATTTTGCTTTGTTTATTATAGAATGTGTATTTGCAACATGAAGTGTTAACAGAAGAAGGTAACTCCTGACCCAAGGAAACAAGTTTACTGATACAAAATGGTTTTGAAACTTGAATTTGTTCTGTTTATCCAAAATGAGCAGCATTAGTATTCACAAATAAATAGAAAACCATATTATTTTCACTTGTTTCAACATCTGCTTGGGCCCCAAGAAAAATACTTATCTATGTTAAATACCTCTCCAATAGTAGCAGGTTCTCTCATTAACAGTCAATTTCCTTTCACTGACTTTGAGACAGAGCAAAGTAAAATTTCCTAATTATTAGAATTATGCAAAGATAACTTCCATTTATGAAAATTAAATCATATAGTGACTTGTATATAATTAATGAAGCGTAATAAATATTAAACTAATGACATTGTAAGTCCACGGAAGATAATATGCCAAAGCAATTCACAGCCATCATTTGCTACAAAGTCTAAATTTTCACAAGCGTAGTGAACTCCCCAACCAGATATGAGGTTGTTGCTGTTATTATTACTATTATTGTTGCTAGTGGGGGTTATTTTTTTCACAAAGTTTTAATTTTATTAAACAGCAATGTTTTAGACACCCTATGAATAGCTAGCAGTATGAAAGGAAAACAGGAAGACTAATGAAATTTATTACAAAAATATATGATAAAATCACATCAAAACATCTGTTTACAGAAGATGAGGAGCAAAATTCATATTTTGCAGAATACATGTATTAGGCAGCCCTTAATTTGCTTTTCAGTCTCATGAAGAAGCTAAGCCATTTTCAACTGAGATTAATAACGTGTTTTATCAGTGGTCATTATTTTATACGTAGCAGGAACCATCACCTGTCTACCTACAAATTAAGTACTTCAGGGCAAATCAAAACAATGAAATCTTTCCTCCTTCTTCTCCCCCTTCCTCAAATCCAGTGAGAATGAAGTCTGGAATGTCAGCTGGGATTCAGAGTGATGTTCTGCCACTTCGGGAAGCAGGTCCCTTGACTTTGCTGTCTGCCAAAGGACACAGAAATGCTGCACCAGGTAGGAAACCAAATACTCATCCCGGCTCCAAGACACTGCATTTTCTCCAGCACAGAAACTGGATCTTCATTCCATGTAGGCAGGCGAAGGCCATGTCCTCCAGAAGGACCAGCTGTGTGCCTGTCCCAGCAGCAGAGGAGACGCAGCTGCCAGCCTGCAAGCAACAGGTCTGTGGTGGCCCAAGAGCTGGACCCGGAGCCCTCGTGGCTCAGGCAAAAAAAGCCTGCAGCAGTGCTCAGAGTAATCAAATCAGGCAGTTCCTCATCAGTGAAACTTTAGTGTTCCTGGGGCCGAATTCATAAAAGCCTCATAGTTTTAATAATGTTGGCACATGCTTAAAGTCCTGATATGGGAAATGTCACCTCTGACTCAGGTTATGAGACCAATAATGTAGTTCACATTAGTACAATAATGTTCCTCTATGTGCACGGTATCCATTTAGTCATATAATGAGAGAAAGAATCAAGTAGCCTTTTCTTTTACCATAGGTCATTACACATCAAGCAAAATTAATATTTAAGAGGTAATACCTACATAGAAATATTTTCAGGCTGTATAAAACTCAAAATGCAGAAAACACTCTTTATTAAGATGACGACTAAAGACAGGATTAGGAATATGCCTAATGTTAACGCATGTGTAAAATATACGACTATGCACATAATTTTAATAAACTATATATTTTATAGTTCTAATAATGTTTTATTATTATAGAATTTGTTATAATTTGTAGTTTTACATATATATGTGATTTTTCAATGAATGTGTATCCTTTCCAAAAAAAGCATCCTGTTTCTGGAATTCTAACATCTTATTAAAAGTTTCTGTTGCATTGATTTTTTTTTTTTTTTTTAAATAGAGTAAATGAAGTTTCCTTGTCTTCCCAAATATTATGGGTTTATGGTATTATACTGGAAGTTATCTTGTCAGGAATTATTATGCATAATATTCCTTTTGATCACCCAGTGGCAGAATGAGCATCACTCCTTTGGTAATCATATCCACCGATCTAGAAAGGAACCCTTCGACAGCATCCAGATATTAAAAATAACAAAACACCTCTCCAGTCCTGACAGATCCTGAAAGGTGGATAACTACACGCACACATACACATATTCATACAGACTATAATACGTGCACCCCCTTCTAGCACAGAGTCAGTCAGGACTACATCTCTAAATACTTACAGAGAACTTAGCCTTAGATTGTACTCACAGTTTTTTAAACCAGCCAGAAAAGCAGAAAACTCTGGAAGTTTCTTGATGTTCTCTGAGATTTGCATAGAAGCTCTACAATTCCCCTGATAAATCCAATGGATACTACTATTGCCTGTGACTAGCAAAATTGTGCTTTACATGTATTCCACTGATGTCTGACTGAAAAAGAAACTGCTGTGTCGGAGGGACAAGTTTTGTCAGAACCCGAAGAAGCTATTGAATTCAAGGAAGATTCTGAGGAAAATATTTGTGCTCTTGTTTGTTTGTTACCTTCTCTGTTCTTGGGGGTGGGGAGGGGAATAAAATGACTGAAACTGTTAAAAGAGGTAACTCCTAGGCAAATGTTTTCCGCAATAGTATGGCTTCCTTCATGCAAAGTAGTTTTTGCCTCTCAGGAGCAGACTGTGAAATCTGTGAATCTACATAAACTGCCAGATTTTCTGCAGCATTGAAAAATCTGCTGGATGCAGCAGATTCATGGTGGGATGCAGCCAGGAAGCGTTTTCTGTCCCAAGCTCAGAGAATACAAGGCCTACACAAGGAAATACTTTTATTTGTCACATACAGGAACGAGATCCAGTCATAACACAACTAAGGAGACAGGCAGAGTATGCTGTGCTCCAGCTATTTCCCTGGCATCTCCTTCACAGGAGTAGTAGTGGAGGAGGACGAGCATTTACCTACTGTAGCTCTACAGCCACTAGAGAAGTTAACACAGGGGACTATCCTGCGCTTATCTCGCCTGCATGGGAGATGCTCAAATGGGAACTTCCATTCTCACTTCTAATCTTGGGATGAACTCACTGAAACAGCTTCCCCACATGGCTTATATGATACGCTCCAGTTTTCTTTAGCAGAGCAAATACAAGCACTTCAGAATGGAAAATGAGAGACTTCTTATGCAGATTTCCAGTGGCAACCTTCTGAGCTAAAAAATATGAATGCCACATTCCTGGCATCAGACATTTAAAGTCAGACCGATCCTGCCAGAAAGCAAGAAAGGAAGTCAAGTAGCTAAAAAAATGTCCGGTTTCAAAATCATATGAGCCTGAAAATTATTTTAGTTCCTGCAGTTACTGGACCATGTCCAAAAGAAAATAGATAGCTGTTTACAGTAATGCAACAACTCCTGAAAGCCTTTCTAAGACTGTCTTCTTTCCTCTTGATCAAAACTCTCGTTATGCTCTGCCCCCTTCCATGAGGATACTTATTCTTTTAGTAACGCTGCCAACAGTTACAAGATGTTCCATTCTTGGCTCTACAGCAAGTATATTCACTTATTAATCAAAGGGAACAGTTTCCTCAGCACTCTGCTTTTCAGATTTACTGGTTCCTGAACCAAAAAAAGGTAACGAGGGAAAGCCTAGGAAGCTGTCAGAAGCCAGAAAGTAAGGGGCCACAAAAATGTTCAATAGGTTGCACTAATATTCTGAAAGTTTCCTATTTGATGCGTGTGGATATGATTTCCTTCGACTGAATTCCGTTTGATCTCTAAAAAAAAAAAATGAGTCAGAGAATATTACTCCTTCTGATGCAGAAATGTCAGGAGGAGTAGGAGGGGGAGGAGGAGTAAAACTGACTCATCTTGAGAGTCAGATTCAACAAACTCTATAGATATATTATCCATCAAGAAGACTCAAAAAAAATATTAACAGTAGATTGTGCTACATGGATGATGAACAAGGAACATGAACTAGGCTGGATGCAAGGTTACTAAAAGCACAGGTCTATTGTACTGAGAGGTCATTTTGATGCAATGAGAGATGATACTGTTAATATAGTTTTCCATCTCCTATAGTTAGATGAGATGGAAGAAAAGCAAAAAGGGAAGCTATTGAAAATGATTATTCATATTCCTAAAGAAAGGAGGGAAAGAATTGGTGGGAGGAATTCATAAAGTTTACTAGACAGAAAAAAAAGGAAAAAAGTAAACTGCATTCTGTGTTCAACTAATAACTAGACAAAGCATCGGTCAACAGCAATAAGCAAGAAAACTTTAATGTCTGTTGGCCACACCACACAACAGGGGTCTACTTCCCATAACAGTGCTACACAGAGCATCAGCAAGATGATGATCAGATGCAAAGTAATTAAAAAACTCTGAAGGCCTTCAGAGATCCCTAATGACCAAACATTTGCTCAAGATCAGGGCACACAGATGGTTCACAAGCTATATGATGCCCAGCAGCTTCACACTCAGTCAGAACAGACTAGCCTAACAGAAACACAATGGAGCTTTGAAAACCCACTGGGTCCTCTGACCAACATCATCTTCCATGAACACTTTTCTTTTCTGGACCCAGGAGACATTCGTACATAAAGTCAATGTAAAAACAGCTAAACCAGGAAGAGGCATATTCTCTCTGACTCCAAATCCTTTACACCTATCCTCATGAAGAAATAAAGCAAAGATAGTATATAGATAAAAAAGAAAGAAAACAGGAAAAACACATTTAATGAAAAACAAATAGAAGCTTCTAATAACAGCAGAAGAAAATGAGTTTGCCTTTGAATGTTTGAAACACATCCGTATTGCATCCCACAAACAGGTATCTTTTTCTTTTAATCTTCACACTGTTTGCCTCCTAAAACTAGGTATGCTTGTCACCAAATTCAAATAAAGTAGTTTAATTACTTCTGCTGGCACTAATTTATAGCCTGTAGATTCTTGCTAATTAAGAACTCTAATCACTGTTTCAATCTTCTCCATCATATCTCTATCACCTGGTGTGATTCATACCTGCTGATTCCCTTCAGGCACTAACACCATATATCAGAAAGACATTCGCTAGGATAGAAGAAACTTTTAACTATATAAGAGTTAAATGGAGGAGATTTATATGCCAAAATTTTATCCTTGCAAGTTTTAAACATGGTATCACAATTCCTATATTTTATAGAAAGTCAATGCTCTGAAAAATCTGCAATTCAACTTCAAAAATTTTTCGACTTCTAAAGCAAGATGACTAAGAACAACTGTTTTTCATTGATTTGCTAGTTCTTCATTGAAACCAGAAAGTCAAGAATAGCAGAATTCATGCATACTAAGAACACCTATTACAAAAATGGAGAATACCAAACCTCAACTTGCCAATGAAACAAAGGAAAAGTTTAGCAATGGGAAAAAAAAAAACCCAAAACAAACAAACAAAAAAACCCACAAACTGAAGCTTGTTGTCTCCATTCATTCCATCTGTTAGTTTCTAGAAATTTCTAAAGCTGCATAGAGTTGTTCAGAGAATTTAGAAGTTTTTAAAATATTTTCATAATAAGACTTCGATAGTTTCTGCAGTAGGTCCCCAAAGTTTTGCCTATATGGAAGCTTAAATGCACATTTATTTAAGCTTTGTATGTATTTTACTGTACTCCTAGAACAGCATACTATAACTCTTCCTTTGTAGCTAAGTTACCATTTTTTCACAAGCATATCTGCTATTAAAACAAAAAATGAATAATAATGAAAACACAATAAAATCAATATAGATTTTACAATAAAAATAAAGATTTCCTGAAAAGAACCAACACCATCTTCTTCTGCTGAAATCCTTACAAATGTTATTCTTGGGTATTTTTGTGCAATGAAGTATTTTTAACTCTTCTATGCCTTTTTTGATAAGATGATACTTTAATTTCAACATAATATACAGTCCTCCTTATCAATAAGGAGTCTGAAACAAATGGAGGGGTGGTTTAAAATAGCTGGGATGTGTTTCATGTACCTAGTGTGAATTGTCATTCTTATCAGGCAAAAGCATAGAAACTTCACCTGAACAATGTATGCTGGAATATGCGGGGGGGTGGGGGGGAATCTTTCTTACATTTCCCAGTCTTGATTTGATAAAAATATAAATTTTGTAAGTCTAGATATTTTAGAAAAGCACAGCAATTGAGATGTAAAATGAAAAGCTTTAAATGTTAATAAACACAATAAATCTAAAGTTGGCAAATGGAAGAAAGACTGGGTTTGTTGAGTTAGACCCAAAAGAACTTCTACTGGTAAAATTCTGTTGTATTACAACTTCTTAGACAACATTTTTAAGGATCAAATATAAAAGCCTAGATCTTCACACGTGCTGCAACAGGACTTCTGTTACAATCATTCAAAACAAGCTGAAATAAGAGATATCCACATTTAAATAAACATTATTACACTTGATAGAACTTTTCTCATTTACAAAATTTACATAATTCTACACTACTACATGTGGGCGGAGTAGGAGTTCAAAACAAATGAGTCAATATTTTTCTTCAGGAAAAATACCATTAGCAGAGCGTTCATGAGCAATCATGTAATCACAGGCAACTGTCCCAGACCCATAATATATGACGACAAAAACGCTTTAAAGAACTAGCTCAGACCAAAAGAAAGATCTCAGTGTGGAAAAGCCAAGATGTTATTCCAAAACCAATGAATTTAAGAAAGCTTGACAACTTTCCTGCAACCAATTATAACACAGTCCCCTCAGCTGTAAAAGGAGATTATTAACTATTCTGCCAATCTTGAAACCTTTTGCCTAGTCATACTTGAAGCTGTTCAGTATAACTTCCAGAATAACTTTCTCTTATCCTCTTCACTAAAATTTACCTCAGTGGGTTCTGTTACATTCTGCTAAAGAACCAGAAAGGCACACTAAAAACAAATCCCCATCATAATACGTCCTAAGAGTTAATACTTTGGAACTGTTTAAGTTAAATGACCAAATCCAGTATTTATTTTTTACCATCTCTTGTATGTAGGTATTTACACATAACACCCATAAAAAGGATAGAAAAGAATAGTTTAAATAGATCATTTTATTCTGTCAAAAAATTACAGAAATCCAATCCACTATAAAATTTCTAGCTGACTTTTTGCATGACACATTTGGAGAACATCTTTCTGAGAAAATCATTTGGAACATTTTGCAGTAAATTGCCCTGCTGTCTGACAGAAAGCACGTGTAACTGCAGCCAGAACAATCACTGAACCAAGTTCCATACTGATTCAGAAGTGACTGTGTTCGTTTCAGTGCAGATATGCTGCTACCACCTTTTAAACAACAAAGCCTGCATGCCATGGTGTGGCAGACAGGTAACACCGTATAAACAATTCCTTAAATGGTAAAACAGCCTCGATGTGAGCAGTCAAATAACAGCTTATTCCTAAGGTAAAGAGAGTGGACCCTTCTCAAGTCTGTCTTCCCTTCGTCATCCTTACATTTAGGACTCACCCCTCCTTTTAGACCTCTGTGGCCCTGTAGGCCATAGTGGTGTTGCTAGTAAAAAGCCACACTGTCTTTGCAACTACCTTTGCACAGCCTTGGGACTGACGCCTGTCAGACTTACTTTGACTTTTCTTGGTCTGACGGGCCCTTTGCCTTTTTTTTTTTTGGAAAAAACAGATTTTCTAAGGTTTTGGTAACTACTGTTTAATTTGTATTTGGATAATAGTATGGTATAATTATAATTTTTACAGAGAGGAGTAACAAGTAGGTATTTTCTGAAGAAGGATGTATTTGTATTATATTTCCAGCATAATGGTGCAATATAGAGGAATACATCCATGATATGGTAACAGACGCCTCTAGGAGGGACATAGGATGCAGTGTAGGGGTAGAAGCATGAGGCAATAGGAAAGTGGATCCTTGAAGACCCCAGGACTGTAAAAAACACCAGTGTTCAGTTGAAGGAATGTAGAGTTGGGAACTGGGCAAAACCAGATGCTGGTGTAACAGAGCATCAGGAACAGGGCCCAACATGTTAGACACCCTTTATGTAATAGATTTGATTATAATGTGGATCTGCAGACTGAAGAGTAGAAAAAAGGTGTAATGCATGACATGGAACCTGCAATAGGAGTCCCAGGCAGACGCTAGAGTGAGGGAGATGAAACCATCAACATCAGAGTCCTCCTGGCAGAGGTCGAAGGAACCCCCACTGCGGACACACTCTCCTAGCACAGCACTCATGAGGGTGGTGGCTCATCACAACTGAAACCAACAGCCTTAAGATGCAGAAAAACAAGAGAACGAATGAATCTAACACCACTGAAAGGAGTAGATAGTGTGAAGTGTGCATATAACAACTGCATAATTTATCATCAAGATTTTTCCTTTATTAGTATTTCCTACGCCTTTTCTTGTGCTTCTCAGCGTTCAAGTTCCTGACCTCCAAATTACTCCAAAAGTAACTAACACAGATTTGGAAGCCAGTTGCCACCAAATAACTAACCCGAGTATCCAACTAGTTAAGTACCCAACTAAATTAAGGTTACTCTGGCTTCCTTTATTCCTGCTATAGAGCAGTACTAGTCCTGCTGTACCCAAAACAAATTTCTCATGCACCCTTTCAGTGTAGCCCAAGTTCTACCTTGTCAAACCTAATGTTGATGAACATAGAATAGTTGTAATTTTTTGGACAACAGATAATCTCTCTCTCTCAAAACAACCCAGTTCCTTGTTCTGCACACTGGTTTGATCACTAACTGGAAGCCAAAAAATTTGACACTGAACCTGTCACTCAGTCAGTCCCCCAGGAAAAGACATGTGCCATGCAACTTCACCACCCACTGTTGTGAATCATAACATGTCATCACTACGAAGAAGCACTGAAGACATGTGGGATGCCTCTTAACAGTAGGACTAGTAGAATCTTTTCAATAGCCTCTTTGATTACTTCTATTAGAAATTAGTTGTGCAAAACTTCCACAGAAAAGGGTATCATATATTCCTGTAAACTACAATTTTCATTTGTGTCACCTTAAATTGCAATGTCTGTCCTACCCTACACATCACTGTCCTTTTTTCGAGACTCATGTCAAAAGAGCTAACTAAACTCAGAGGACAGTATACACTATTAAAAGTAAAAAAGGTGACTTGTTAAAAAGTAAAAAATAAAGATTATCACGAAGTAGGACCATCAGGGGGAAGCAAGATTAATTAGTAAGAAACCAATTACTTATGAATTTTGGCCTGTATTTGTGTATTGCTTTAAGGAAAGATGCTGATAGTAGCTTGATTTTCTCAAAGAGAAAACACCAAAGTCAGAATTATGAGTCTCCACAAACTTCAAAGAGTTGACTATTGACTTCAATGTCTCTTTCTGGATATAAGTAATCAGATATAAGTACAGTGCAGCCCAGTGAGTATGACTTTTGCTATTCCTGGTAGTGTCACAGGTTCTGCCCTGAGCTGACAGCACAGGTCTCAGGGCTGGCCTGGGCTCACCTTGGCTGCAGCTGGGCTGGACTAGTTTGGGGCCTGCCTCAGCGCCAAGTGCCTGTTGTCTCCCCTGCCTGAGCCTGAGCTCTGAAAATGCTGTCCATGCAAACGGTCTGGAAACATCATTTATTAGTTGCTGTCTAATAAACAAGAGCCCCTGGGGTGGCTGAGCCTGGGAGGCTGTGTGGCCATGCTCACACACAGCTAGGAGCAGCCAGAAGGCAGGAGCATGGCAAGTATGCTGAAATAACCAGAAGCAGGCTCCACTGCTGAGGAGGAAGGAGTTCAAACAACATGGCAATTCCCTCAGGAAAGAAAAGCATCCTCAGGATCCCCGTGATCCCTCCTACCAGCCCTTGCATAGGGAAAACTGACACCATCAACCCAGACGGATTCTGAGAAGCTGAGCACAGCACCTAAGAAAAAGGCAAAAATTACCAGTTTTTCCCATATAACAATTTTAAGAGTTTTTCTTTAAAAGACTTTTCTGTATTAACTTATACTCATGGTTTTGAGTCTGCTTCTTGACTTTTGATTAGATTGCTAAGATGTTAAACAGACCAGTAGTACATTCTTGGGTCTGTGTATGGTATGTTCCCTTTTGCCCATAATAATATTTGAGTCTAATACATCATATATTTACTTTTAGTGCAATAGAAAAAAAGTCTCTTATGAAATAATAAACAATGATTTCATATAGTACATTTCCAGAATGTACTATAACACATTGACCACATCTGTACAGAACTACCATGTGTAACTAATTCTAATTTAGAACATATCAATGAAAAGTGACAGAAAAACCTGTATACATTTTATTGGCCTGTGCATGTTAGATATAAGTACATGTAATGACCAACTAGCTTTGCTGTTAGACACTAGGTTCTTGAAGAATATTAAAAATTAAAGGAATACTATGGATGAAAGAGGGAAAATACTTGTTTGCATATGAACAATGTCCAGTGTGACACTAACAGGAAAACAATAGAGTTGTCAATTCCAGTAGGTAGTTCTTAGTTTAGCCAAAAGGTGTTTTTGTAATGTAGTGGAGTATACAAACTCCTCTGTGCTGCTTTTTAGTAACTATAAATATTAATCTTCTGGACTAGCTAATTTAACTACTTGTCTGTCACTGAAGTAGTTATAAAAGTTTCTATCACAATACTTTTATTTTCATGCTATTTAAGATACGTACTGCATTTGTTTTAACAAAGAAAGATACTACTATTTAATATGGATGAATTTGGGAATGTGAATATTAAGATTTCTATTACCTGAAACCATTAACTGAAAGCACTCATCAACAGGAAAATACACAATGATGCATAGTCTACATGTTTCCCATTTACTCACAGACAGGAATCCTCCAAACTCTCATCGGAACTAATCCCTGGACAACCTCTGCATTTTATGCAATGATTGATATGTTGCACATGAGCACAAAAGGATCAGGGACCACAGCTGATTTCAGTCTTGTCAGAAGACTGCTTTAATCACTAGGCTGAGACCTAGTGACCCTTACACGAGCTTTTTCTGTTTCAAAAAAGTCTGAATCCCCGGTTCCACTGGGGTACAGCCTTGACAGGTGTGAGGGGTGTCTAGGGGTTCAGTCAGCCCTTCACAGTGGGGATTCAAACCCTCTCAGGCTAAGAAGTGTGAATAGCAATTTGCTCTAAGCTAGTGTGTGGAGAAACAGAAACCCTTCCTCCAGAAGCTACCGGAAGGCCTGCTCACATACCTCAGGTAAGTACTCCAGTGCAGGCATTTTTAAAAAAAGAGAGGTGTCTGACATACAGCCTATGCCTAGTATTCTCCTTCAGTCACCTCTGCTAAGGCTCGATGAAATTATACATCCACTGAGTCACTTTCACCACTGCCTGTACAGAAATCCTGGTAAGTCTAGCTTGCATAAACTAGGTGACACCTTCTCTATACACGCTAAAGTGCCTAAAGGGGCTCTTCTTCTTTCTCGTTCTGATTCACCTTCTTGCTGTTCCCAATTTTCTTCAATTTTGCAGCACTGAAAATATACCTGATATTCAGGGTAGAATTAAAGTTGCAGATTAAGATGGCCAAATTAATTTTCTATTTTAAAGCAGTTGCACAGATATGCAGACAGGTACATGACAACACTTAAGATGCCTTACTCTGTAAACAGAATGGCAACGTCTACAGAAGAGCAAAGTTTGCAAAAATGAGAACCCCACACATTATGCCAGAAATCTTTATTCCCTTTCTAGCTGTGAATGAGAAGTACCAGAAGTTCAGCTGAGATACTACTCCCCAGATCCTGACTTGCTTTGAGACTTCCCTTTATATGTAGTGTACCTAACTCTGCACATCTCACTGAAATCTTTTCATTTCTATGGAAGCAAGGGATTATTTTACTCCTTCTACAGATTAATTGTTGCTAGAAAATATCAACAGAACTTTTACCACTGCTTTTTCCCCTCTTGAATCTTCTTGCTCTATAAATAACCCCAGTTGTTACATAGAAATGCCAGCAGCAGATGTCCAAAACTTGCAGGTTTCAATTTTGGAGACAGATTTTGAAATAGCAAAGAAAAAAGAAGAATGAAACAAAGACAATAATTTCAGTTCTGTGTACACTGGCAAAGACAGGACGTGTAGGATCAGCACTGGGTCTGCCTGTCTTCAAAATTCAGAAGACAAATTGTTAACGGCTCATATACATTTCCTATCTGATAACTGGAACAGAAGCACAAGGATAATTCTTCATTGAACCTAAATATCCAAGTCCCTCGAAACTGCAATTCTCATTAAAAAATAGGACCTAATACCAGTAAAAAAAAAAAAAAAAAGAGAGAGAGAGTGCAAAACCAGTAGAAAAGCCACCCCCTGAAGTCCTTCTAAACTTTTTTAGATCCTTGTCATAAGCAGCAGACAAAGTTTGCAGTCAGGAAACTTCACTGGTATCTGATTATCGCCTCCCACTGCCATATGTATTGTTACTTGTCCCTTTTCGCTGAGCAAGTTGGGAAACGCAAACATTTCTTTTCATGTAAAAAAAAAAAACTATATGCAATTTTTCTACTTATTTCTATTCAATGAGCTAATGACTTCTAAAAGGGAAATTTTACACTGAATTCCTTCTAATAAATAAAAAAAAAAATATATTGCAATAGCTCTGTTTTAAAACACCAAAGACAACTTCCAAGGTGTTTTTCATGATGGCCCAGTGAATTTCTCTACTTATTTATTAATCAAATAAATTAATGTAAAGGGTTATCTATTTTTCATAGCATCTTTCCAGGTCGTGTTCGTTTTACTAAATTCCATTTCTTTTAATGAAATTTCAAGACGTTGAATTTTCGAGTCTCAAATCGGGAACCGAACCTTCTATGTATGTCAGCTGCTTCTGAAATAGATACTATGTTTCATAAAACGGTTAATGTGAATTAAAAATTCAATCATATCTTTAGAGGGATGTTTAGAGAGAGAACTCTGAACTTCTTATGGAGAACTTCCTGAAACTTTAAGTATGATTTCTTACGATTTCCTTTCATAATACGAACTGCCCTCACGCCAGCAATATAAAAATCAACTGGTTTATGTGCATGTCACAAACTCTTTGTTAGCAAAGCACAGATATAGCACGTTACTGAATATTCTGACAAGTCCTCAGGAATGTATTCTGACTTTATAAATGCATGTTTTATTTTGGCAACGTAATGCCTATGCAATTAAGATAAATGAGATAATCATGCGCTTATATCACACTGAAACCTTAATTGCGAATATCACACAGCCCAACAACAAGTTCCTACTCCAAATGGAGCATACTAATAGATATAAAAGAAGGTTCCCAAAAACTCAGTAGTGGTGCAGTCATGTGAACAGAAATATTGCAGCTCTTTATTGGTTTCACACTGTGAAAGCCACTAACTTTCAATTTTGTGATGTTATTCAACACATTTTGATCAGCTATTTTATGCCACTGCACATAACAACAACAAAAGATATAAGACAAGTAATAAAATAAGAATTTGTTAAAGCCAACTGCCTTGTCCCATTATAGAGATGATAGGCTGAGAAAAAGATGCAGTAAGTTAGATTCAGAATTGTCAAGCACTATTAAGAGAAAGTCATATTGCTCTAATTATGCCAAAGAGAGCAAAAGAATTAAACAAGACAATGTTTTTCAGTAATTTTAAAAACACATAGTTACACAGAGAAAGAGAGTCAAAGAATAAATGTTACATCTAAATTATAGTCTCCTACAGAAACCTTATTCCTTTATCAAGTGAAAATTCACTTGCGTAATTCAATCACTTTTAGCTTCTTGGGTGAGATTCTGACAATGTGTTCTATGCTGCTGACACACACTTTGTTTCCTCTTTACTAATATATATTGGTTTCTGGTATCTCAGACACCAATTTATGTCTTCCTAGCCAAAAAAAAAAAAAAAAAAAAATTTAAAAATTAGAATAATCCCATGGCATAACCTATATGTGTTTTCCATCTTTTGCTGTTTCTGATACTTGTTAATATTTCTTGGATATTTTAAATATAACTTATTTTTTTCATGTATTGGCTTTAGACATGTACTACAAGCAAATATAAACGAAACATAATTTCCAACTCTTTTGACTGCATTTTTGTGAATGATTAAAACCTCTGGAAGACACACACAGTAATGCATTTCGATTTTGGTTTTTTTCAGCAAGTTAACAAAAAAAAAAAAAGTAATCCAAGATCAGTAAAATGTTGAAATGTACCTCTACAGAGATATTACTGCTAAAACTATGATATTTAATTCCTGCAGTAGTGGTCTAGCATTATTCGCTAACCAGTCTATGAATGAAGAATATCAGAGAAGTAACTCTTTCCATAAACTACCCTAACATTCCGCTAGCAAAGATGATTAGCAAGAGTCTGGTGTTTTATTTAAAAGAGTTTAGTACCAGACTTCACCACCAAAACCCTCTAGAGGTACATTAAGTACCTCATGCTTCAAAATGCTTCTGTGAGTCCCATCAGACATTACAGAAAGTAGCTCTCATAAAACAGTTTTACAGCTGAAGAGTTCATTTTTTCAAAAAGAGAAACATTCATTATAACATCATATGACACATATAACTGAAAGAAAATTTCTAATATCTAGGCAAAACCAAAACTACTTACATTACACTACTAAACACCTCAGAGTTAATGTCAGCAAACGTGTATTAAAAATATGTAACTTCTATGAAAACCAATTTCCGTCCATCAAATCTACCCACAAGTGCACTCAAACGAGCAAAACTGTATCAAAATTAACTTGCTGTATTTGGATTTCATATGAAAATATGTTACATAAATATATTCATTAAGGTAATGTTTAATGGAACAGCTTTAAAAAAGCAATTATTACTATTGTAGGTAAATGACCCCAAAAATTTCAAAAGGAGAAAAAGCCCCAACAATTCTGTCAACTGAATAGATCACAGAAATCACAGATCAGTTACAAAAACCTTATGAAGAATCCAGCCCATTTCCCTGCCACCCTACAGTTCAAATAAAATAATGTATCAATCATCCCTTCAGGTTTTTAAGGAGGTTATTAAATAACAGCTCAGCAACCTGCTCATTGTTTTAATGTTAGATGAGCCTTTGTAGAACTGCAACTTCTTTCAATTTGTCCACGCACACAGGATACTTGAGAAGATTATTTCAGATTTCTGTAGCAGAAGTCATACATCTCATTCAATAACATTCATTGATTGCTGTGTGTTCATAAGCCATGCTTTATTTTTGTCTCAGCAGAATCTAATAATTTTCAGTAATGCATTATCAGTAAAAAAGATGGGTATGTCCCCAGGTGCCTTACAAGGAAAATTATGAAAAATGAGTCCCTAAAAAAAATTCAGTATTTCTAAACCATATAGACAAACTGATAGAAGCTAAGTTTGCCAATGTTAATTTGACCTTCTGTTTCTCTTAGGAATTTAATACTCCTTTCAGAGAGAAGCAAACATAGCCACTTGGGCTACTCAAAAAGGTCATGTATTTATGTTATGACAGACATTGATTACACTATTTTAATAAGTCAGCTAATGAATAGCAGTAAAAACTAGCTTGTGGTGGAAGTCTGCCAAGATCCTATTTAGAAAACCACATCCAGATATCTCAAAAACTCTTTACAGATTAATGAAAGGGGGAAAAAAAAAATAAATTGGCAATATATTAATTATGCTTCAAAATTAAATTTTCCAATTAAGTGGAAACAAATGTACTTTGCTTCACCACATATTCTTATTTATTTAAAAAAAAAAAACCTCACGTGAAAGGGAAATGGGAGCTAGCAAAATGCCCTTTGGGAGGGAAAACAAATAATTTTTGAATCTTAAATTCAGAAGCTTGACTAATTATTTATAACATCTACATGCTATTATAACAGTACAAACATACCAAGTACATGCCATCTAACACGCATTCCTGTATTTATGATCCAAGTTACCGCAGTGACACCACGCCATCCCAAAATAAACAGAAATAAACTATGAAAAGACAATTACATATTAACAAGGAGAAATAAAGGCAGCATTCTCTGGGGCTAAAGTCTAACCCTAAAATCCGTGTAATGAAAAATTATGTCTCTCATTTGTTTCTGAAAACAAAGGTCCCATGCACAATACATAATTTCAATCTCTGGCCCTTTTTTCCAGTACAGACTGTGCTTCAGTCTACTTCAGAGATTAGGTATGTCTCTAAACCATCAAAAAAAAAAAAAAAAGGCCCACACAAACCACCAATGCATGGATGCATTGTCTTGGCAGATACACAGTGCACCAACTAATTTTACATTATTACTCTGGAAATCAAGGTATTTCCTGGGACAGATCCAAAGCTGTGAAAATCTACCAAAGATAGGCATCGCATGCATCCAGGTACACACTTAATAATTCAATCAACGCATTTTAGTGACTCCTATGTAATCCCATGTGACTATACGAAAATGTAACACAGTTTGAAAGTCCTGTCTGCTTCATAAAAATCATAGGTATTCATAGAATCATATAATGGTTTGGGTTGGAAGGGACCTTAAAGATCATCTAGTTCCAAGCCCCCTGCCACAGGCAGGGTTGTAAAGCAGGCTGTATTATACATGAATTATGGTACCCTTTAACTCTTGAAGGCCAGGGAAATAAAAGGCTGACTTGGCAGAGCTTTTTATATTAATCTCAAACAATGGTATAATCTTCCTTTAGTTCTTCTTTACCTCCATTCTTGTGCATTAATATCCACTTCATTTTTATTTTGTTCAGCTCTCCACTTAATACATACTTAGCTCTTATGGCCTGCACATACACTACTCTCCAGGAACATCTTCAGAGGCAACCACAAGAGCAAATATCCAGCTGTGCATACTGCCTAGCTGCAGAGCATCAGCAGGAGGCTGCCCACCACCAAGATACAGCCTTCCCTCCAACTACTGCATCCTTAAAATCATGGAGCGAACACCATCCGTTCACCTGACACGGTCTCCACCATTGCACGTGCAACTAACACAGCTTCAAGCTGCATTTCAGCAAAAACTTGAATGTAAGCATGGCAGAACCTCCCAGTCAATCACAGCACACAAGCAAATACAGCAAGGAAAGCCAACCCTGCGCCAAGTTTCCTGCAGGCAATATTTTCAGATGGAGGACCAGGATGAGCACAGACCACACTGCCCTTGCTGCCCTGCACTAGAACACCACCCAGGGCGTGCCGCCACCAAATCATGCAGAACCTGCCTGATAGGAAGAGGACTGGGAGTATTTTCACCAGGTCCCTGAAAATATTACTGCAGGGAGAACACCGAGGCAAACCACAATTACAGTTAACGTCCGTGTCCATCTAATGAGCAGCTGGGAATACTCCAGCACCTGCAGTGATCCAGCACAGGCAGCCAAGCAGTGAAAGGACCTTCTAAGCTTCCATCTCCATATCCTGCCTGGGCCATAGTGATTTTTATTTCTCATCTTACTGCTGGCAGTACACGTTCGCAAGCTGGCCTACCCAGAGCCTATGGGACAGGGAAAGCACCTGAACAGAGACCAAGGGAGCTCCTTATGTTGGCAGTACCTAAAATAGTCAAAGCAGGAGGAAAGGGAGGGGAAGCATTTACTTGGAAGGTCCTTGGGAAAACTCACTTTTGTTAACTGCAATAAAAGGGTAGGTATCTTCTCAGGGCCGGATGGACTGAACGGTTTCTTTTCAAAGCAAACCTTCTGCTATCATAGGCTCTGTAACTGGGCACCAAGTAAGAGATGAGGATGCGGCTCAAGGCCTTGTGAATACTGCAGTTCATCAGAACTTTGTAAGGTAAACAACATCAGAGGTAGGTATCCTCACGTGACATATGTTCATTTCATCTATGTCCCTGGAGAAAAAAATACTAGAATTCTGGGAAATGTAAACCTCAGAAAGCTAGAAGATACTGTCAGTGATCAATAAGGTCGCAGCGTGGTCATGGGATTGTCAAGGATGCCTCTGCAATGCCTCCAGCAAGCTGTCATGATTCCTGAGACATCAACCAGGGGAAAAGTATTATGTAGAGGATGAGCTGTAGTGACTACAAGCACGCAGACTCGCTGCAGAACTGCTGTGCTACAGACTGGCATGAGCCTGGTTATGGCTAGTTTCCAGAGCACAATTCCTTTCTGCTTCTGGGCTCAAATTCAGAACTAGAAACAAATGTGCAACATCCCTCATGTCAAGGGCAATTCATCTCAAAGAGCCACAAAGGTTATCTTGCACATTTGAAAATTATCAGTCGGTGGGTTGTTATCTCACGTCTGATCCCACAGGGTTTACTGGCAATATGGACAGTCCGTGACAAAAAGTTCTACAGTTCTGTGCCAGCCTCTTGAGAGATCAGCATGGCCCATGAGATAAATTGGGCAGATAGCAGCACAGACAGCTAGCTGGTGGGCCTGATTCCCGCTCCACCTCTTGCCCTTTCTTTCATTGCTACTACCACTTCGTTTTATACTAAGGTTGCAGTAGTCTAGAGGACTAGTGGCATCTCTGAAAGCATCAAACTGACTGCCAGCAAGGACTTATTTGAACCATTCTACAGAACCTATCAATCTGACTAATGAACAAACACACCAGCAGGAGACACTATCACTAGCATCACAGACTTTCAGGCTATACTTCTAAGCAAGCAAAACAAGCACAGCCACAAATTCTAGGTGAACTTCTAACTGCACACACAATCCCCATGCTCCAGCGCTCCTCACGCTTCCCTTGCTAGAAGTACATCCATCTGGTACTATTAATTTCTCTCCACACAAGTCAAAGCAAAAGAGTAAAATCTGAGGGCAACTGTTTCAACAGGTCTGTTCTATTACTGGTTCTGCATAGACCTCCCATGGTCAACTCGCACATATATTGTAGTTTAAGATCTCAAAGTGTTATAATACAGAAAAAAACATACACTGACCTCAAAAGGTATTGTGAAAATTAGTTCATTCATTATAAAATATTCTGAATTCTTCAAAAGAGAAATGTGGCAGAAAGATACTACATTGCTATGAAACCGTAACAGTCTAACACAGGACAAATGTTGACAAAGGACAGAGAGGATTATGGCCTTAAAGTAAATAATTTTTATTTTATATCTTGGCATTTTTATGGACCTTATCACTGTAAGGTCTGAACAACTCACAAATACTAATTAACTGATCCTGTTTAATTATTCTCCCTGCTTACACAAGGGAAACCCTAGACTCAGTCCAATCTAAGTTCTCCTCTAACAAAAGATGAATTAGAAGGAAGGAAGGACAAAGCACGGTATGTAGTTGATACTCACTGACCTAATACATTTTTCCAAGAAGGCTGTGTGAAACAGCAACCCCTAAGTTATCTGAACTCATACACAAGGTCTCATGGTGCCATACGTGAAACATTTATAAGCCTCTCACAGCAGTAGGTCCAAATGCTCGATAGTGTGTGCATAACCACTACGGCTTAACTTGTAAAACAAGCAACACCAGTATGTTCAAGGCCCATTCCCTTAAACCCAAGACTGTTTCTTGAAATATTTGTAATAAATAATCACGGGTTTAAAACAAAGCCAAACACAAAACAACACAGTATTATAGGTATAAATCCTTCAGATAAAGTTATTTCTTGCTAATAGAAAGATTATACCAATCTGTCTGATTCTTCCTGTACATGCCTCACTGAAACTACAAAGTAAGCACTGGTATGATCATTCTGTTTCATTAAGCTGCTGAAAAAAATCTAAGTGCATATAACATGAAAATTATCAAGTGGACTAAAACAATGCTTAAAGTCCTCAACCCTTCTGGTCTAGTCTTCAGGGGAAAACAACAGAGAGATTCAGCTATCTGAAAAATGGAAATTTTCTATCTCTGAGGGAGTTCCATTACTTAGGAAAAATTTATACAGTATTTACTCAACCAGTCAACATGCATCTTCAGAGAAAGAGATACCAGATTAATGATAGAATGTATCAGGTCTCATCTATTTTTGGTTCTGGTTTGGTTTTGCAACGTTTGAAAGCCTAAGTCTCTTTCCCCTTTTTAACAATGTGGGGCTGAACCTACAAACACCTAACTTTATTGTAGTGCCAAACTGCAGCTAACATCTCAACTAGGAGTAGGAATCCGTGACGAGACACCAGATACTCTTTTTCTTTTAAAAAAACAGAATAGAGGGGCTGGTGTCACCTGTTCCTGTGAATACAGATGCTCCCCGTTCTCTGCTCTCTCTGACCTCAGCATTCAGATGTCCAAGACAATAACAGTTTAACTGATCTGCTCATGCCTTGACTTTGTCTCCCTTTCAGCATGTCTGCCTAATTTTAAGGCAGAGCCTTCAGTGACAGTAACATGGTTCCTATCAACCTGCAGACCGTAACTAATGTAAAACAGCATAATCATATGAAATAATGTCAGGGAAAGACAGCTATGACAAGCTTAGAATTCAGTAGTTACAAGGCCAAAAAAGAAAAAAATATAAGGTTTCAGATTGGGCTTTTCTAGATATATTTCCAAATGTAATGCAACACTAAAGTTAAACACAAGCAGAGTTTCTAGGTGCCAGACACAGCTCAACTAAGCACAGAAGCAGGAACTGAGGGATTGGTGCACATACTTGCAAGACAAGAAGAGCTTTGAAGTCATTAACATGACACAACAGTAAGAACTCAACACTACCTTTGCTAAAGCTATGAGAAGCAGAGGACTGCTTCTTCCTCCCCTATCCTCCTCAGAAGCCTATGTGCATACATAAAAAATGGTACTTCATGAAACAAAAATACGAGGATGCTGGATACTACTGTGCAGACTTCTCACATACAAAAACTACTTTGAGGAACATAAACCACCTCCCATCTCTCAACAAAATTAAACCCAGTATTTTTACCAAGTTGCATATTCTGGCTTTGGGGCTGGACTGCGTGCAGTTCTGAAGATACACTCCCAAAGCAGGGAGTGTATCTTTACTTTAGCCCTGAGGGTAAAGTTAGTGGAGTGCTGCAAGGCAGCGTATGCAGCCCAAACGAGAAGCTTCCCCATACAGACACATAACCATGGCAAATGGTAAACCAATCGTTCTGCTGCATTAGTCTGGCTATTTGGAGCTGAAAGATAGACAGGACATTGTCCCTACAGCAGACTGTAGTGCAGAAAGGTGGCTGTCATCCCCATATGTCATCCAGAGACTGTTTCCTGCGGTGGATATCCAAAAGAAGAGCATAATGAGCAATTACTAACTAAGTTTTGGACAAAAGATTGTTCCTGCTCCTTGGTAATGACAATATTGCAGTTGTTTGTGATATTACTCCCCCTCTTTTTTTCCAGTTCAGAAAACATTTAATTCCAAGTTACTAAATCCTTTTCTCCAAATGGGTCATTTACCTAAAAAACCCGATGTCCTTACCTTCCATTAAAATCAAACAGGTGCAAACCAAGTTATCTGCTGGTTTAATTTGGTTAGCAAGCATTTTCATCTGGAATTTTTTATTGGAAATTAGGTTTTTTTTAAACAATTTAAAAACAACAGGGCTCCCTCAGTTCTTAGATTGAATACCAATGGTAAAATAAGAAGGTGAAAACTTTGGCAATGCTCCATGCCAACAACTTCTAATCTTATTTCCACCTCATGAAAAGCTAACTACCATTTCACATGTATACAGCAAAGTTGGCTGTGAGGTCTAGTTTAAAAAGATGAAGACAAACTCTCCCCTCACTCTCTCCAATTGGCTGCATTATATGCAATTAGTATTCAGTTCCAACATGGACCAGTTAGATCTTGCTGATGGATAGTATCAATATCTTCAATGTACTTTGTGACATTGAATATCCTTGTTTACAGTACCTGACAAAGCAAAGGTAACTGAAAGAAGGCTGACAAGCTTTGTATTTTGATGACAGCACACAAGGACGGATCCTGTTATACTTCATGTGTATGTTCACAGCTGGCACGCTGTCAAGGGGCACTGTAATATGAATTAAGGTCAGCATATGAATCACAGTGTCAGTGTGTGCACAGCTGGACTCTTAAACAGATGCAAAGGCTCATGTCTTCCTACCACTACATGCACAGTTAACCGAATCTACTACTTCATACTTTCAAAAAATGGTCATCAGAATAGCAAAGCTAACAACAAAGTACCTTTATTTGATTTTAGATCTATATATAGAGAGATCCTTCCCCATGTACATCATCCTTCCTGTGTAGTATAGAAGAACCTGGGCTGCCAGCAATTCCTTCAGATTTTCCAGGCAACTGATGTTTTTTTTGCTTATGTTTCAGCAGCTGCCCTGCCAGCCTGAGTCCCTGGCCAGAGGTACACAGAGGCCATGGGAAGTGAACCTCTGTCGGCTACAGCAATAATCAACGTGCCTTCTGCCCTCTGCGGAAGACCCTGGATACTTGAGTTCATTGGGACTGAAGTCAGCTTTCCTATGACAGTTAATTGGAGGAGGAGGATAATCTCAGTTTAATAACCTGGAGCCAGTTTTTACTGTTTACCATCAAATAAAAGGAACCCTCCAGGGGAGGTGAATCTCTAACCCTATTGATTTCATAGCAACGAAGCAGATTTACATGGGGTTTTTCCACCTGCTGATGTTCTCCTGCAGACTATCGGCACAGCAGCACAGGTGCCACAGAGACCCTCAGCAGCCCTTCGCTCCAGCTGCCTGCTTCACCGGGAGCACAGCGGTGGCATGAGCCACCATGAACCCCCTGTGCTGGGGCTGGGATGGGCAGGGGACAGGGTGACACCTCACCTCTGCTCTTCCGTCAGGCAAAACGGAGCTGCCGAACTGAAGACCATCCGGCAGTTTAGATTAAATTAACCCCCATCTCTGAAGGGCAGCCTTTCCCTCCTTCTGCTCGACAAGTGGTGTTAATATGCCAGCTATATTCCAGGCTTATTCAAAGCCCAGTCCTGTACAGACTAAATACCTTGAGTAGTTGGTAATATTTCTTATTTAAAAACATGTCATTTGTGTTAATATCACTTTCTTCTGACTGGAATTAGTTTACACTACATTGAAAACCCTATTCTACTGACCCAGAAGAGTAGTACATTGAGAAAATTAATGACATGTTGAAATAAGCGATTTTTTCCCTCTATTAAGCACATTGAATTTAGAAAAAAAAAAAACAACCAAACAACAATAGATGTACAACACAACCTGTGGAGCGTGCTCTTCTTAACCGTAATAGATTAAATAATTGAACAAAAACATGCTAATTCTAAGTACAAATGGACTTAAATGTTCCAAAAAATGGAAGATAACAGCATAGTAATGATTATACGGAAACATCTATTTTCATACTTCTCTGTTTTTGCATAATCACACCACTTAATAAAGCTCCAGAAAGATACTGTGCGCTGCAAAATTTAATTTATGCAGCATGTAATTCAGCTGTAGTTTGAGACAGCCTTACTTCTTAGAGGATTACAGAACAGCATTATTTTAATGTTGCTCCACAAAGACATTAATTAAACAGTATATAGATAAGTTCAAAGCTGGTTGAATTTCAGGCCAAGAAAGCTTTCTAGCTATCTTTTAAAATGTCTTTTCTAGACATTTATCAAATTCTGCGTGTTTGTGTGCTAAAACTGATAGATCTTATTTACGTTTGAGGAATTTTAACGCAGCCTGTTCGGTGACTCAGATGAGCAGTGTTTAGATCAGTTGCACAGCTCTCCAACCTGCACAGAACTTCTTCCTTTGCAAGCTCTTACGACTCCTGCCAGAATTAGTCTATGTATCCATTTTCTATGAGCCATGTTTGTGTCAGAAAAACACAAGCCAGAATTTTGTCAGCTGAACTTGCTACTTGCTGTCTAAGCACTGCTACTGCTGCAGCCACTGAGCAGAGTATTTTGATTCCAAGGATAAGATTTATAGCATCTCAAGTTAGTAAATAACGAAAAAGTCATAGCATATACAAATCACACTTGCAGAGTTTAAATTCTGTAACACTTCTACTTTTTTTTCCTTCAAAAGGTTTCAGCAGAAAAAAAAAACCTTTATTTGAAAGGCATGAAGGTATCTCCAGCTTTTGCTGCAGTATTTGAGAAACATACATTAACAGTAAAAAAAAAATATAAATCACAGCCTAAAATAGAAATCCTTAATCAGCGATTACTGCAAAGCAATATAAATACTGATGTATTTACAGATAGAAGGAGGTCACACAACTCAAGACAAAATACTCCATTTTCAGAAATTCACAATTCTAGTTCAGTTTGTAGTATTAAAAAACCCCTGTAAATTTACAGTCAGATTATAGGCAGCTAGGGTAAACTGCCTTCTCCAGTAAAGTATGTACTTCCATATAAATCAAGTTTATAGTTTGCACTGTGCTGTAAATGTGTTAAGACTGTTCCTTTTAAAAGTGTATTAACTACTTGCAAAATAAGATAGAAGATGCCATTTATAAAGCACATGCCTCCAAAACCCTCCTGAGGGCAAATGATACAAGAAAGGGGCCAGCAGGAGGTAACTGTTTCATCACTCTCTCTGACACAAGCGACCAGGACAGAATGTTGAGACTGGTCCACAGGATAAAGGACCTACTGCATGAGAGAATTAAAGATGGAAAACAGCTTAAAGGAAAACAATGTTGTTTTTTTTCTTTGCTCCATATAGTTCATATGAGTTCAGAGCCCTAAAAACTAGAGTTTCATACCATTCAACTGCACTAATCTCCCACTCCAAAACCAGCAAAATGTTACTATTTGCAGCAACTTACGCTGGTCTGAAAGAAAAAATTGAGATGTTCTTCCACAAATGAGAGGTGAGCAATGTGGAACCATCCTCCAGAGGAAACAATATGTGTTTGGGAACCTAATTTCACCTATTCAATTCCTGAAACTGTTTGGGTTTGTTTTGGATTTTAAATCAAAACAGGTATTTCATGACCAAAACCCAAAGCTTTGCTGTAACAATTTATGTTTAATAATTTCCACTTTATTCAGTAAGGTCTTTTAAGGCTCCTAAATTTAAAAGGGTTCTTAAATTTTAAAAAAGAAACATGAGAAACTAAAATTGTTCGTCTCCTACACCCTGGTTATGTGTATACAGAAAAAATACTTAAAATACCAAACCAACTTGAAAAGCCTACATCCCTAATACACTGGAAAAAATATTCACTCAAATTCACATGACACTAAGCTTTTCTTTGTGGACAAAAAAGCCGTGGAATTCCAAACTACATTTCTCAAACAGCAGGTATCAAAAAAAAGAAAAAAAATATTGTTGTGCAACTGACAGAACAAATAACCCCAGTAATTCTTCTGCTGATACTTTTCCTAAACCAGCTAAGTGAAAACTGACACACATTTGGAGTGGTTTTATAGCTACAAGCAGTAAGACAAAATACAGAGTATAAAATTAGAGGTCATTTATTAAATATTAATTGCCATAACAAAACCAACCACTATGAGTTCAGTTATGTTTAAAAAAAAAAAAAAAAAAAAAAAAGGAAAGAACACGTTTTTCTAACTCAATTATGAAGGCTTGGATTATTATTTTATGAGATACAAGTCCTAAAAAAATATGCTACCTATGCAAGCTTATATTATGTTTGATCAAGTCTTCAGAGATGTAGGCACCAGTTTTAATTTGGAAACCTAACCTCCAAATGCCATCTTAATCCCATATCAGATCTTAAATCTTGGGTTTGCCCCAGTGCTTTTTTATGTGCAAGATAAAATATTACTGCAAATGTGGTTACTGCATTCTTTTTATTGTACATCTAAATTAGAAGCTCAAAAGAATTCTGAGACACAAATTTCAGAGGCATTGTTAATACAGCAAAAGCTCAAAATACAACATAAGAAGAAACTGAATGCTTTTCTGATGATGGGTTTAACAGAAGTGGGATGAGAACAATGAAGTGGAAAGCCAAGTAGGCAGGAACTAAAAATAATTTATACGAAAAATTGGGGAATTTAATAGTTGGAAATGACAGAGGAGGAAAAAGGGGTAAAACGAAGAACTAATGGCAGATTAACTGTACACTATCACCTTTATGAGGCTGTGAAAGGACAACGTCTATCCTAACAAATGGGAGCAGGACAGGCACTGCTGAAAAGAGGGAGGGAAGTATAAACATTACTGCTGAATGCCACTGCAAGACAGTTAAAATTCAGATTATACCTTTTCAAGCTACTGTTCATGGGGGAAAGAAGTAATTACATGATTAGAGAACTGCAAGTACACATTCTGAAGTAATGCTGGAAAAATAACCCTTTTCGTTTAGTGTGGCAAAATAAAGGCTAAGAAGGAATATGAGTATATTCACAAATTCAGCGGAGATGAACACTGGATGGAGGGCAAGTGCTGAATAGCTAACAGATACATGCTACAAATAAATTTAGGTGAAAAAAATCAGAAGATTTACAGTAACAAAAGCAATGAAATTTTGAAGCAGTCCATGAGAGCAGTAATGGGTGAAAAACCCCACAAACTCTGTTTATAGACAGAATTTAATGTAGTTTATTGTTATGGTGTAATGCCTGAACTGCTTAAATTGAAAAACTTAATTAGATGAAAGTTGGGAAGGGGAAAATGAGAGAGTGAAAGGACTTGAGCAACAGAACAGTTGCAGAGATGATCAATGGACAGATGGGACCTAAAGTGTTGAAGACTCTTAACTTTCCATTTTTAAGGAAACAATATATATATTTAGGGCTGAAGCAGCTTTATGCTAACAAATGCTTCAGTCTCCAAGCTCAGAATTTGCCATTACGAACTGATAGGCACCAACTGTCACTGACTAGCTGACAGGGGTATAATTACTCTCTATCTTCCACCGCCTGTTACACATCTTTGAAAAACAAAGTTTCTTAACACTAATGACATCTACTAATAAGCATTTAGTCTGAATACACAAGTCCCCTGCATACCGTATTTATGAAGTGTTCTTCACCTTCACATGGTATATGTACACCTAATACCGCACAACACAAACATGCACTTTAAACATGTTTATTCGATTTTTCATGATACTGAACATTATGGATATATAACTAAGGATGTTTCTACCTGTACAGAATATGAAAAGTATGGGATCCAAAACGTAAGTAAACCTTTCATCGCTTGTTTGAACTAAAGGTTCAAAAAGTATACCATTTATGTGGTCACCACATTTCCTATTTTCACACAAAATCTAAATTGTGGTCATTATATACAACTGAAAATCAAAAGCAAGCTTGTTCCATTAACTGAGAAGGAAATGAGCATGTATGCAAGCTCTCTGACAAGTACAGCACATCCACACTGCTGCGAGCAGTCACTCTTGCAGCTAAAACAAAATTTGGTCAGACTACCATCCATGAATGTACATTTAAGCCTGTCAAGCCTCAGGACTGTACGTAAGCTTCACAAAGCTCCAGGACAGCTGGGATTGTGATCCAAACGAAATAAAAAGTAAAGCATTTGTTGCAGAGGGGTGAGGGAAAGACAACTACTGTTTCACCAGCAAAGCTTCATTACACGTATCTGTACACAGAGACCTTGTCAGATACTTGCAGATTTTAAAAAGAGTACACACTGTTCTAGCTGGATGGGTTGGACAAGAGTTCTGGTTACTGATTTACCAGCAGCACATCATAGCGCTATCAGATGTCATTTGAGAAATCATAATCGCAAAGTACGGAAATTATCCCACAGAAGGACAATGTGGGTTTCATTGACATAGCAGCAGGTCTTTTGCATACAAGAATACAAAGGGCACTTTGTGTTACTGCAGTTTAAACGATTCAACGTGTTTATATATGATTCAAGCATGACAATAGCCAAAACATGAGCTACACTATCACATTCACAAATACAGTAAAGTATTACTTTACTTGTGGGAATGCAAGTTATACTGTTGTAAAATCACAATAAGCAATACAGAGGAAAAAGCACTCTAAACATGCAAATGCTCCCAATTTCTACAAATTGTTTTAAGATTACTGTGTATAACTACATCTCTTCACTACTACTGAGAATCTCCTTCTGTGTGATAATATTCCTAATTCTCTGATTACCTAATTCCTAAACTCCGTCACAGTAACATAGTCCATCACTGGCAACTGACTGTGATGTCCCTTATACAACGTTATTCAATGGCTGGAACATCAGATGGAAGAAAGCAAACTGGTAAGGACATGGAAAGTACTGGTTTAAAAGTATCCCGCAGTGGTATAACATTGCCTTTTGAGAAGTATCCCAAGACACTTCACAAACTCACATCCACAGAAGACAACTTTGTGCTTTTCTAAATGTTCTGGATAATACCAAAACGCAACAAACTTCTCATCGTACACAGCTTAGAGAGGGAGGACCTAACTGATACATCAGTGATGGCTTAGAGGAAGTCTATCACAGTTCAAGTCAGTATTACTCCTCTTTTGGATTCCTGTTCTATCTTCCTCAAGAAGAATAGTTTTCTGCAGCACAGATACTATTTCCCTGAAGTACTGACATCAAGCAGCCCCATATCAATCATCCTAGGCACAGAACTCAAGTTCTCTTCAGCCACCAGTCCAGATCAAGCTTGTTCAGGACCCATTACCACATCCATAAAGTAATGTATGTGGTCTTTAAAACAGAAGTATGCCTGCCACATAATGTGCAAAATAAATCAATGTGCCAATGCATGCTCATATTCTCATGCTGCATTTTAATACTTCTAAGTGGCTTTCTTACTGGACCAGCTACAAAAGCAGATACAACGTCAGAGCCCTGCAGGCACTAATGACCCTGCCCAGCACACCCTGCCCACAGCCCAGGACCCCATTCCAGCCACCCAGGGCCATCAGCCCCTGACTCAGCCATGCTGCAGCAGGGCCGGTCTCCAGGTCCCACAGCCCAGCCATGGGCCCCGCCCGGCTCACCTGCGGGCCCATGGCCGGCCTGGCCTCAGCCCATCCCCAGGGAGGTGCTGATGCCCAGGGCTGGGGCTGCCATGGTGCTCCCCCAGCTGCCCTGTCCCTGGGTGGGGGTGAGATGGGCCCTGGCTACCGGGCCCTGACCAGTGGGCCTCCTGGAGAGCCCCACACCCTTGGCACACCAACAACAGGGTGCCGCCGGTCCCCACAGCGTTCAAAAGAACAGAGCACAGGCATTAATTCAGTGCTTTAAAGGAATAGTTCCCGATAATTTTTGTACATACAATCCAATTACCATAAGGAAAGCGGGGGTGGCGGTGGTGGCGCAGCTCCTA
>NW_010253540.1:0-17298 GCF_000690775.1 Eurypyga helias
TTATATATATATATTTATATATGTATGGAAAAGCCCTATAACCCCTGGAAATACACAGTTTCTAAAGTACTATATATAGCATGCCTTAGTCTGCATACACAAAAAGAACTGAAAAAGAACATTAGGCATTAGAGTTTGAGACTTGACCCTGGAATAAAGCAGGGCCTCGTTTTGCCAAAGGTATCCCAATGACTTAAAATAAACATCACAAGGGATGCAGGACAGTGTGTGCTAAGTAGATATTACTGGCCAGATTTTCAGGGGGTGTAAACTGGCATTGATCCATTGTAGTTAACGGTTACACTGACAAGTTTTGGCTTTATTTTCATTCTGTGTCCTCTAATTTTTTTTTTTTTTCTCTGACATATGTATTAGGTATGTTTAGGTTTATAATTAAATCTTCATTGACTTTTTAAGCAGAAAGGACAATTTTAAAACCTATTTTTCAGAAGAATAGCTATGTATTAAGCCACAAATATATACTGATGCCCATATGTTATAGATATCCTTTCATATGCTAACCGTACCCCTTCTGCCAAACTATCTGTCATCTCCACTGCTCTACCTGGACGAGTGTCAAGACATAACTCAGCCAACAAACTCATGCTATTGGTCACTGCATTTCCGTGAAATGCAACCTCATTTCAGAAGCACAGTGACTATCAGAAGTACCTTTTGTAGCGGCCAACACTTCAGCTGAGACTTCATGGATTAGACTGGGGCCGAAAGCAGGAAGTTTTGCAGCTTTCGCTGTGGGATCCGTTCTGTAGGTAACATACCCACATCCTTTGTGCACACACAGAAAACAGTGTGGGTTACCTCATTTTGGCCACAACTGCCCCAGGAGTGCTCTAAATTCAAAGTTGTTGCTGGCATCTGCTTGCCTCCTGCAGGCAGTCCGACCAGCTGATGAACCCTGGCAGCGTACAACTGCTGTCTGTCCTTGCAGCAGGGGACAATGGACAAGGTCTTCTCTGCTTGATGTTGCTCCTGCCAAGGCAGACAGAATAGCAGGAGGTGCAAGCGTGCCCACAATGCATTTAGGTGTGTGCTGCAGGAAAATTCAAAGCTGTGGGTGCATCTCAAGTATTACCCAGCAGGGTCATCCCAAAACACACGTCCACCATCACACGGTTTAAACAGCAGCCTATTTTTGACTATAAGGGCACAGATATGATATTTCACTTCAACTTGGAGAGACACAAGGACATCCTTCCACACTTTCCATTCCTTTATATGACTCATTTCAAGACATTTTGTTTTAGGCTATCTGATCTGGACATATGCAAATTCAAAATGCCCTTCTGAAAATTCTCTAATCCTGCCCACCATTTAGGCTTGGCACAAAAAAAGCATCATCTACATGTCTCAGCAAGCCAAATGACCTTGCAGACCCTGTTTTCCTGAGGGAGAGTCACCTGTATTTATTTCTATTAAACAGAAATTAACTTGGACCTCCATATGCAACCTCATTTGGCATAGTTAATTCCAGATTCTAGAGTTGTTATTAAAACAAAAAGCGCAACTTACACATTGAAATCAGTGGGACTTAACACTTCAGTAACTCACACAAGGCTATAACAAAGATAATCAAACAGCATAAGGATAATCCACTAATTGTTGAAATGAGGCGGAACATTTCCATGGCTTGTCTCAACAGCTAGCCCTGGGCTGAGTCGTGTTTGGAGTTCAGGAAGTTTTTATCATTTTAAAGTATGTGCACTTCAGGGAACAGCAGGAAGCAGAGGGAAGATTTTGCCTGCCCTGAGGTCGGCAGTTCTAGTAAAGGAAATGAAGATCAGCCAGTTCCAGTTGAGAAAGTGAACGCTCCTGGTTCCAGTTGAGGGCACGCATATCCACCAGGCCTTCAAAACCAGGCCAGTGCCTAACTGGTACACATGCTGCTTCCTCAGATGGTCTTTGAAAAATCATCCAGTCTTTAAAAGGAACACAAACCTGAAGTTTCTGTAATTTCCTGGGTTTCTATATGACAAAGAGGCCAAAGGCTGCTGAAACAAATTAGGATCATGCTCTCAGTAAATCTTTAGAATTATTTTGTTCTCAGCCTGAAAGCAGAATTTGACATTCAGTAACCTTTGTAAGTCCAAAGAAATGCTATTGACTTCACTGCAACTACTATAAATTTACACTCAATATAAGTGAGAGCGGAGCTGTGCCACAGTTTGGTCATTACTCTATGAATTCATATGATACAGAACAAGCCCAGCAATTATTTGTGGTGTTTTTATTTTAAATGCCTAGCTTCTTGGCACATGGTAATTTTCATGAGTGGTCCCTGCCCTTGATCATTTCAAATGGTGTTTGGAGTATTTGGATCTTAAAAATCTCACTGGCTTCTAGGAACAGCACCTTTCCTATGACTGATTCTGAAGTGAGAGCCGTGCCATTTTAAGAGAGAAGTTTAGAAAAAGGTGCACTGGAATTTGTGCGTGTACGTAGCAGAGAGGTGAAAACATCACAAAATTAAAGAAAATCTAATGCCAACAAAGCTCTTAACTTTTGGCTGCCTTTACTTGCCTCGTTACACCTATGTGTGGTCTCCTTGGAAAAATAACTAGGTATATGGAAAATATATGATCAAACATTTATATTCAGGTGTAGCATGAAGGAGCCTGCAATACCTTTCTCCCTTACTACAACTTGTTAGAATGATCATGCTGGCAAGAAATTTGCCAGCTTGTGGTTAGAGGGCAAGCAGCTCACACCTTGAACAAGGTCAGTGCCCTACTGCATTCATATAACAGCTTGGATAGAATGGACATACATCTCATATCATTATGTACTTCAGGGTGTAACTATACTTTTCCAGATAATCCTGTAGGTCCAAATAGTCCAAAGACTATTTCAGACACAAAGTGCCTCTGAAAGGGACCTAGTGTGAATAGACACCCAGCTTCATTCTTCCCCGCTAAAGCAGCATTTAGGATTCAAGTCTTATAATGGAGGGGTTCTATTTTACCTCAGTGGAGTTATTCTTGATTTACACCAGATTAGAATTAGTCCTCACAACTGGAGAAATCTATTCTACCAGGATGGTGATGGAGGCATTGATCCTAAACAAATAAAATGACCTTCTCCTTCAATTACTTTGGGCTTCACTAATTAAAATAATTTTGCTAATGAAAGCTGCAAAAATATTCACACAATTCTCATGCAGTCAGTCTGACCTTCTGCCGATGTTTCTGATGATGGCAAATACTTTACTCACCAGAAAATGTACAAGCTTTAGAGCCTCTTCTACAATGTAAGAAACTAGAAAACCTGAAAATAATAGTTCATTAGATACTTCAGTATCAGTGGCAGGCACTGGGGTTTGTGCATACATGCGTAGTGACTTAAAGGTGCTAACACATCTTCTGATCTCATGGCTTCATTATTCCTTACTGACCTATTGACCAAAGCCAGTGGTATGATTTACAAACCACACCTGCAGCTTCTCTGCAAATAGAGGTTTTTTTTGTTGAAATCATGTTCCCAGGACAGAATTATTGACTGAAACATGCAGTCAAAATTTAGGTAGAATTTCTTTTGAAATCAGAGTATTGAATGAAGACTGTAAGAGCTGGGCCAAATAATTTGAGAGATATATTAATGTAATTGTAAAGTACGGTTTAATGCCAAAGAAATTTCCCAGTCACATGCTTATTAGCTTGTACACTGGTAAAATGTAGGAGTTTTCACACATTGTTATGATCATTAATTTTTTTTTTTAATCAGCACTAGCACTGATTGCAATGTTGTTCTAAACAGAAGGAAACACTTGGTTTGGATGGCCTTGGGTGTATAGGTGCCCTGCTAGTGAGCAAGAGAAGCATATTGATTCTTATTAAATTGTCATATGTTGTTCATGTTAACATTTTCTACAGGTATTTCATTCCAAGTCCTAAAAAGAATGCTGTCATACTAAAGAAGCTGTGTTTATTAACCTGCTGCTTCTGACACACAGTTCCCATCTTAACCTCTTCCATGTTTTGGCACACGGACATCACATTTTTAATTGTGGTACAGTCTGAGGCCCACAGCTTATCCTTAGAGGTCTCCCAAGGTAACTCCAACCAAACACTGGTTTAGCCATGCACGTGGTAACTGTTCCCAGAAGTAAAGCTAAGGAAGCAGACAATGGAGGGGAACACAGGCCAACACAGAAAAATGCTAATCCCAAAACATTTTACATGTTGGAAGCAACATTTAAAGTGCTGCAAACATACAGATGGAGTTAAGGAAAGGATCATAGCAGGGGTCAGAACTGACTCCAAATATTCTATCATATCCCTACAGTTTTGGTTACATTTCACATGAATCTATACCTTCCAAACCTTTAGATAGATTTAGCTGTATGTTTATTATCATCAAGAATGAAAAATATGTTCTAAATACCCTGTTCCATCTTGAAAATTTCAACCTCTTTTTTTCTACAAATTCAGAAAACACCACATCATATTCTAAGAAACCTCTTCGCAGAAAAGCTCAGACTCCCCTTAAACACAGTGTCACTTAGCCTGCAATCAGGAGTAAGGACCATAGCCCTAAGAAGCCACAGGATTTATTAAAGAATGCATGTGATTTTTCCTTTCCATTTCATCAAAGTGAAAAAAAATATTTTAAAAATACTTCTGTATGACTAGGCAGACTGCAGAACTGGTGGACTTAGTATGTACTAATCTGTTCTTGACAGAGGTTATTACCAATTGCTGCAGGAAGACAAGCAAACGTCTACCATAATGAGCATGCATAGTTGCTCCCTAGCTCACATTAGGTAACGTCTGGCATACACTTTGAAACAGGATGGTTTATTTCCCTACAAAAATATTTCCTCCTGTCTTTAAATATTTGCCACTAGAAATCTAGATAGTCTTGTTATATTTATATGTGTCACTCCTTAGGCTTCACTGATATCTTCTAGCAATTAATTATTTATTCTAAGAGTGCAGTGTATACTCATTTTTAATGTACAACCTTTCAATTTCATTCTAACTTCCTTTTTGCTCATATTATAAACACTGCATGGTTGAAAATCAGAAGGGAAGAATCCCAGAAAACCAAGTCCTAATAGATGCAATATTAACTCAATATCCCTGGACATACATGTGGTTCCACACAGTGGTGTGTGGATTTTGCCTTTGTTTACTCTTTGTACAGCCGCAGCATGCAGAGAACCACGCAATTGTGAATCAGGACGACGTCATTCTGGGTCCTCCACAAAGAGATTGCCTCCTCCCTAAAGGCCTTATGCAAGGACAACATAAAATACAGCAGGTTTGCGCAGCACCCAGACATACTGTTATTTACAGTTCCCAACTTCCAATGGTCTTATACTCCCACTGCTGTGCAAATCTGTATTTTGAGTTTCACATCTCTCGCTGCAGATGCAGTTTGATTCAGTGAGGCAACAGGGCAGCAGTAAGTAATCCGGCTCATTTACCTGTAAACTGATGTACAAGGAAGCCTGAAGGCAGAGAAATGCAGGATCAGCTACCAACAAGGCTCCTTCGGTTCCTGCCTCTTTTGCAGGAGCCTACTGAAAACACAAAGGCTGCTTTACCCGCCAGGATGAAATTGCCATGGCAAAACAGCACTATAGCACGGAGGGCTGCAACCCCCAAATTCCACGGGCAGGACACTCGCCCACTCACAGGTGTGGATGCTGAGGAGAAGAAAGGGGGTTGTGTTTGTGATACCTTTTCATGTTTCATGCAGCAAAGCAAGCAAATTGCTACCTACCTCAAACCAGCTCTGCCTAACTTTGCGGTTTTCCGTCTTCCTGGCATTTACAAAGGATTGTGCAAGGCTACATCCTCCCTAAGCAAAGCCTTAATCTGTTTTCAGTCAGTTACTTTTTTCTGGCAGCAGATATAAGGCCACACAGTCAAATAATGAACTTGTCTTTCATTTGGATATAGTTTATTAGCGACAAAAGCGCTAATCCATTAATCAATTTAAAACAAGTTGGTAAATGAAAAAAATTCTCAGTCTCCTTTAGTAACAGGATCACATGCATCTTAAAAGGGGGCCATTATCTCCATGGGTTTCTCAGCTGAAGTTAAAAATCTAAAAATGATTTTCATTCATTTCTCATTAATATGCAAAATTATTCAAATTAGATAGTAATTAACCATCTACTCAGTAGAAAACCTTTTCATGATAATTTATGATAAACTCAGTTGCAGCTTTGATTGAGATTGATTTTTGGTGTTGAGAAGCTATCATGAATACAAAAAAGCACCTGAAAAAATATTTTTAAACACCTAACTTACTGCTCAGCTAATTACATGGTAACCATGTTCACAGATTATTTCAAAGGGAGGCCTATAGGCAAGATACTAATGCTGAATGAAACAGGCAAAACATCCTTTTGAGTTTGTCCTACATTTCATCTTAAAGCTCAGCTTTCTTCACATCTCCCAGCCTAATTCATTTGGAATGTTAAATGTTTAGCGCTGTTTAATTCAGCAAATGGATACACCGGAACTAGGGCTTTGCTTGGTAAGTCTTACAGGATTGCTTTCAAGATAAAACTGTTTTGAAAAATCAAAATACATTCAAGACAAACTGTTGTTTTACAATGCGGCGTCCCTGGGAATATCACTGTGATTTGTAAACAGACTCCAGATCTATTTTTGCAGATGGCGACGGGAGCTCAGTGGGTTACGGGGTTAATATCACGGGCACGTTGCACTATGGAGAATACGGTTTTGTTCTTAGTAGCAAAGATGAGCTTCAGGATTGGGGGACATCGTAGCTCTAAACACTGGGGATTGCTGTTCAAAAATGTTACTCTCTTGAGGTGGGAAAACCAGAGGGAAAGCATCATTGACCTTGTGCTGCTGAAGTAGGTTTCAGGGGAGAAAAAACCCTGTTCAGTACTTATTGCTACTAGTGGGAATTGCTGCGAGCACCCATGCCAAAGAGGCAGGACTATGGAGGAAAGAAAAAACTAATATTCTTAAATGTTTTTCCTCTGAACCTGATCACAGAACTAATGCAACCAACAACTGACAATCTCATAATAAGTAAGGTATACACTGCACATCCTGAGGATTTTGTGTTATTTAATTAATTACCAGCAGTAACAGGAGAAATAGAAACGTTGAAGCCAAACCTCTTAAACTATGTCAATCAGAGGGGGAAGGAGAAAAGAAGAGGAGGGGAAGGGATCGGGTTTTGGTCGTGAGCTCTGTGACTGTCCCTAAGCTTTAGCTCCAGCTCGGATCCAGAGCTGAAAGGCCTGTCCTCCAGGATGAAATCAAAGCTGTCCATAAGCTGCACCTCACCACAGGTAAATCCTTTTCAGTCCTTAAACCAAGACTCCGAATTTAGTCAAAACGTATAAGTTCAATGAACGTGTAGCTAGCAGCGTAAGGATAGAGTGTGATAGTTTTGAACAAATCTCTGTTCCTAGAAGTACAATGGCATCAGCATTCACACACATTAGGTCTTGGCTGAGTTTTACTTACTGTCCCCACTGCAACCCTCAAAACCCTTTTCCTCATCGCTATATAAACGTTCTGGTTAGTAAATAATCCCCAACTGTACTTCTTGGTCCTGTGTTATTTTTTACGCTGAAATGTATTTGTCATCTATTGACCTAGTACCTACACAAGCCAAAACCTATTGAATCTGACAGCATTGTTCCTCATTATTTACCCTGCCTCTGATTGCTTCCAGATGGTACTGTGTTACAACGACTCTATTCATTCCTCCCTAGAAGGCCCAGAGGGTGGCTATGGACAACCTTCCCCAAGAGCCCTCCATTCTGCCAGCGGAGAAGGGACCGCATTCATCCTGACCTCATTCATCCACAGTCATGACATGAGAATGTTTTCAAAGGATAATAAAAAACTCTGTCAAGAAGTTACTGATGATACCCAAGTTAGTATTTTTTCTTCCAGGGACACAGTGAGAATCATCTCAGATGTGGTACAATACCTGCAGGATATTGAAACCGAAATCCTGCTCAGGTGACACGTCACACATGGGCCTCAAAGAAAGGCCACTTTGGGGAAGAAAACATCATATTTCAGCTGACACGTTTAACTACTGGATCAAGAAGACGGGAGTGACAACGGGGAATGATAATAGAGAAGAATTTCAGAGGGACTGATGCATTTAACAGTGTTTTCTGAGACAGCAGAGGCTAAAAGGAACAAAAATTTTGTTCTTAACTTCCACATCGACTGCTTTCAATGATCTATTTTCCTTACTTTTTGAGATTCAAATAAATTGAAAGTAGTTGTGGTTTTGACAAAAGCGGAAATAGTAACAATCCTCTAGTACTTATAAACATTTTCTTTTATTCCTTCCATTGGAATATCTCAGGGGAGTTTGTAAGTATTAACTTCTCCAGTGAAGTACTTATTCTACTTACTTTACCAATAGGGAAACTGCAGCAAAGGCCAGGTTTCATTATGGGTCCAACAAGTGACATTGGAAGTTGGTGGCAGAAGTGGAAACAGTTACTTCACATTGACTTTCAGGCCTAAGCATTAGTCACTAGATTTTCTTCGTGGTTTGGGGAGAATAGATGCCAGTGAGAAGTTTGGCTATGAAAGTCCAGAATTAAACAAGCTCTGATAAGCATGTGCTGTGCAGGCAGCTGGTAGGTTATGGTGAACTGCAAGAGCAAATAACATCATGCTAAAATGTAGCACACTTTTTAATCTGACAGACAAAAGCTTAACAATATCTGATGGCTGGCAGTCGACTCCTGAAGAAGTCCAACTGGAAATCAAGTGGCATCTCTGACCACTTCTCACCACTTGAACGAGAACAAAGCAGCTGGAAAGCTACCTAAGCCAGCGAGTTAAAGCCATCACAGCTCTTTTGTTGCAAAAAGAATCCAGCGCAGAAAGGTTTTGCCTCCTCAGGAGTGCTGGAGCAACCCTTTTCAACAAAACGCTACACAGATGCTGGTGCTAAGTTTGCAACTTCAAAGAGGATTCGAAATGAGGTGGGATAACGTATTGCCCAGCTGTAAAATTGGACAGCAGGGACACCACAGTAGCTACACTGGGCAAAATTCCCCTGGTGTCAACCTATTTACTCATCTTCAGTGTGGGGAAGCTACAGCTTTGCCCTTGTGTTTTCTACTTTAATTTTTTTGCTGCTCATGGAAATGTGAAACAGTTAACAACCTTGCTTCAATAATATATAATTCTGAGGGAGGAAAAATTGGGGACCTAAGGAACCTGGCTTTTTTTACCTCCCTTATTATAAAGTCATTTTTCAAATCACCTTTCTGACACATTTGTCCATATTGATTAGCTGCTTTTAGAATGACATTGTCTGACATGTCTAAATCCATCAATTGCTCTCCTGCTGATGCTTAATTCCCAGGCTATTGCAGCTTCTAATGGTATGGTATGAATATTATTCATAAAGCCTTTTTGCTGAAAAGATCAATAATCATGTACATCTTCAGTTTGCATTCTGGGTGTTGTTCAAGTAGCCCTTTAACTGGCCACAGACTCTTCTATTTTTCTTTTATCACTGTAGACTGTAAATGTTTCATTAGTAGCATTTAGAGAGTACATACTTGATACTATATCCCCAGGAGTTTCAAGTGAGTTATTAGGAACTTGTTCAGCATTAGGATTAATGCATATTCCCAGTAGTTTTCATTGCATTTCCATTCTGTGTGCCACAAACTCTACCGTTAAATATGTTTTGTCCACTTAGAAACTGTTTGGTAGGGAAGGCATGCCTTAATTGTTCCCAAGACATTGGGTAATGCTCCACTGATGGGCCTAAGGTTGAACTAATAGGCAAGTAAGATGCAGTTTAGCTTCAGCAGGTTTTAAAGTACTAATGAGGCACAATATACTGAAGTTAAGAACTTGTCAAGATGGGCAGTTTGTATAAAAAGTTGAAATAACCTTTACATTTTTTTCCCCTTTTAAAAAAATACAAGCAATGCTGAGAGGATACGTTCAAATTAAATATTTTTCAGATTAATGGATAGATATTTGCCTTACAAAACATGAAGAAGTCAAGCATCACCTGCATTTTACTAAGAATATATTAAGAGAATTTTTAGGAAAGGCGTTTCAAAACTAGATCCCTGAATTGAACAAGGCACAAAACTTATCTGCCTGAGTACTAGTAGGTAAATATGCTTATGAAATACAAAGTTTTAAGTTTGCAAAATGACCAAGTTGCCCATCCTGTATTCCAAGCCGCTGTTTACGCAACTGCTTGTCTGTATTTAGCAGCTTTTGCAAGCTTGGAAATTTTAAAGGGCCTTAAAAGTACAAATACAGACTAGTCAACATTTTAACTTTACAACATTTTCCTGGAAGTCCTCTCAGAACACAAATGCAAGATTCTAGGTTTTTAGTAACTACAGGATTGATTGGAACTTCATTGGATTTTAACTACTGCATGCCAGGCTGTTGTGTTCAGTGATATAAAATATTTCATTTTCATTTTATGACATAAAAGTCTAAGTGTCCTGCTGCTGAGATGTATCAATCAAATCAGAGGTTCAAATGGAATATTATCTTGATGCTGGTATGAGAGTGAAAATGATGCTTTAGTTCACAGTCAATCGGTACCGAATGTCTTCCAAGTCAATAAGAGACTTCTGCATATACTTTCACAGAGCCATTACTTCAGGGTTCATAAAGTGGAACACAGCACTTCTGACAATGGTGTAGGATTTTTTTTTTTTTTTAGAACATAAAAATGTTACTTACATTGAAAAGGAAAAATCAAACTCATTTTTAGAAGGATCATTTTAAGACAGGCATTTCAAACAATTAAAGCCCAAGTGTTTTGTGGATAGGGATCTTTCACAGATGTTTGAAGAATTGTTATAAACTGATAAAATCCATTTTTTACAAAGACTACTGGAGAGCTGCAACAGTGGATAAGGACACTGCAGGTTAGCAATGGTTTTTTTTAGTTTAACTGCCTCTCTGGCCATGAAGGACATGATTATTGGGGACAAGTGGAATGAAATCTTCTCTACCTGAAAAAACTCAGACTGCTTTAATACCAAGGGATGAACAAAAGTGTTTGATTAATAAGCATCTTGGCTTATCTTACACTTACAACTTGCGTGGGCTTTTTCTTACACCGCTAACTTAGCTCACCACATGTGCTTAGCACATGGACTTCTAGTTGCACGCTTTACAAATCTAATGGGAGCCTGTACCAAGTGGACCTTACATGCCCCAAGTACCACTTAGAATCATAGAATTGTTTAAGTTGGAAAAGACCCTTAAGATTGAGTCTAACCATTAACCCAGCACTGTCAAGCCCACCACTAAACCACATGCCTAAGCACCACATCTACACATTCAAAATACCAGTGAAGAAATTTTTCCTAATATCCAGTCTAAACCTTCCCTGGTGCAACTTGAGGGCATTTCCTCTTGCCCTGTCACTTGGGAGAAGAAACTAACACCCACTTCTCTACACCCTCCTTTCAGGGAGATAAGGTCTCCCCTGAGCCTCCTCTTCTCCAAGCTTAACAATTCCAGCTCCCTCAGCCGCTCCTCACAGGACTTGTGCTCCAGACCCTTCCTCAGCTCCATTGCCCCTCTCCGGACACGCTCCAGCACCTCAATGTCTGTCTTGCAGTGAGGGGCCCAAAACTGAACACAGTATTTGAGGTGTGGCCTCACCAGTGCCCAGTACAGGGGGATGATCCCTGCCCTGGTCCTGCTGGCCACACTATTTTGGATACAAGCCAGGATGCCATTGGCCTTCTAATGACTAGTGGAACCATGGAGCACAAGTACTTTTTTTCCATGAGAGCTATTCAGCACCATGTTAAATGTCCTCAGTGAGGTATTCTGTTGAAATACTGAAATGAAAGTTGATGCTGTAATTATAGAAAAACAGAAGATTGGTTTGGTTGGTTTTTTTCTGCAACTTTCTTGCAGTACAAGAATAACAGTACGACTAAACTGCAGGTAGAAACTCAAGCTGGGGGGGGAAATAAATAAATAAATATATAGTTCAATAATGGCAGTGCTAAGCCTCCAAGCTAGACTGCACGTTGATTTCCAGTGACTTGGCATGGGAATGAGCACATGTCAAAAGGCCTGGTTCAGTCAACCAACCGAAGTTTGACTTTTTGCACCTCAATACTAGAATCCTTCAATTCCATGCTGTAGCTCCAGTAAATGCTCAGTTCATAGGATTGCAGGATCTGCTTGGGTGCACGACTCTCTAAACACAGGAGAAAAGGACTCCACCTCAGCAGTCTGCATTCCTGAATAAAACCAGTCCACTTACTCACTGTACCAGAACACAACAGGACACAGGTGGCCATTTGCCCTTGGAAGACACAGAAAGCATTTCTGCACATGCTTTTGGTGTTTCTCCTGGCTGACTCCCTCCCTGCATACAGCTAGGCCATGTAAGAGTGGCTAAGTATTTGTGAACCAGACACCAAAGAGTGCTCTGCAGAAAGGCATCAGGGGATAAAACCTAATAAGTGAAAATTTGCAAAATTTCGGTGGTAGGAATTGCTTCTTATTCTGACTTATAAGTTGCCCTCCTCTAAGAGACACCTGAACCACAGGCCTAAGGAGGCACAAATGAACTTCCAGGGTTGGATGTTGAATGTTACTCCTAAGAAGATTTGATTTGGTCTCTTACATGCACCACCAGCACATCAAACATTTCCCTCTCACACACAGCTATACCTTGTTATTTTGCTTTTGCTGACCTTTCACAACATGACCTCCTTTGCAGCTTCTCATACTCATAAAGTAGTTTGAAAGTGCTGCTGTACTGTGCTTAACCCTGACCCAAAGGACAGAAATCACTACAGTGCAAGGAATACTGCAGCATTTGTGGTGGTTAACACTTATTCCTTACTGCTAACCTTGTGTTTTCTGCCCACCACATCACAGAGTTTTTCTGGACTCAGTATGAAGGAGCAGGAAAGAAAGGGAGAAATCCAAACAAAGGAATAGTTCGGAAGGCTTGCTGCAATATAATTTATGATGCTTCCTTAGCATCATAACTACTTAAGGTTTCATTTAATATTATTGTAAAGATTTTCACTGTATTATCCTTTTTCTTCTAAGCAAGGTAGATAATATTGACAATTTTGTCAAGTAATTATATTAGCAAAGCAAACGTATGGCAATGTGCCGCTACAATTCCTCTTCTGGCTGTCCAGCATGCAGTTCAGCAAGCAAGGATATAGGCCACTGACAGTAGAAGAAATGGTTTTATTTATTAATTGCAAAGCTCCAGGTTACAGAAATGCCATTCAGGCTTGCTATGCTTCCCATATAAATAATTGATCATTTTATAGCTCAGCACGGTTACTACGAGAGCACATAATGCACAGAGGATCAGGCTTCTGTTGATACTTAGTGTAGTATGTAAGTAACCCAGTGGAAGCCAGACAAAATTTGTTCACGTGGTTCCTTCCTTCACCATTTGATAAGACCATAGGCTGAATGTACCTGTGGGAACTGCTAGTTCAAACACAAACCCCCTCGAGCATCCTGCCTCACCCTTTATAGGATGATCTTCCTCTAACATTGCCAGTAGATTTCCTGAAAACACCCAAAAGTCAGTGAGTGTTCCTTCAAAGGGTAAGCACCTTCTCTCAACATCCTGAAAGTTCATCAGGCACACTTCTAAATCTTACTCCTCCAGATTCTATGCAACATCACTTGGTCAATCCAACCCACAAATTTCCAACACAGTCCATGCTTTACATCTTCACTGGCGCATCTACGAGTCAGAGAACCTGGCAGAAGCAAAACTAGAGGAGACACTGCAATAATGCTTCCTGCTATGGATGGCTTTGGTGCCATGACTACACCTGGCACAGCCTTATCCTGATTAAGTTTAATGTAAGAATAATGTTCCTTAGCATGAGACACTCCTGGATGTGTCAATAATCTCCTTGCATGCCTATGAGGTATGGACGCATGCACCCAGGTGCAATGGCAAAGAATGACCACATGCTGACCTGCACGAGCTTCAGAGCTTCAGAGATGACAAGAATTTTCAGCACGACAGCTGTCCTCCCTGACAACAGCAAACTTCTACTGCGGTGGATTTCTCTCCTAACGTCTTTCATGTCCTACTGTATCATAACACATCCAGTCCAAGAGGCAAGACATGTTTCCAAAGCTGATGAAAAGGAGCTAACAAAAGCACTTAAGCCCAACTCACATTTTCTCCTAAATCAATGCCTGTGATTTAGTGACATTTAAAGTATCAGTAAAAGCAAACTCCAGAAGTGAGTAAACAAAAGCCATTTCCTACATATGCTCATGCTTTAGGGAAAGGCTTGGAAACTCCAACCTTCACAACGTCCTTACCAGCATACAGGGATGAAAGCCTTTTTTCTTATGCATAAGGACTGACAGAGGATTTGTTTTCAGCTGTGAATCTAGAAAATTCTCAATTTTCTAACATAAACGACATGGTAATATACTCTGGTTAAAAAAAAGATAATAATTTTTTACTATTTACTCTGGCAAAAAAAGTTAGTTATCTGTCTAGTGAATCAGCCTTTATTTTTTTCTCCTACATGTGAGAATTGCCAACTTGATAGCATGGAATTCTGCATTCCCTACAAGACACACCTGTAGAGTAAATGAAACAGCAGGTTATGTCTCCCCACTGCTGTACTGCAGTGTTTCAAGCCTCCTTTGGAAGGACAACCACAAAGAATTAGAATATAAATCCTTTCTAATGTCCATTCAATCCTTGGTCTATCTGCTATCACCGCTAAGCAGAGTGCCAATTAGTGTCAGTTGTAATGGTGGTTTCTGTGCTATGAACATTCTTCAACTGGGAATTGGACTAAAAGACCATCGTATCATTTCACACTGGAAACCAAAACAGTCATCGTGCAGTAATAACTTTTGGTCACTGCTAACCCAGACCTCATCAAACCAGTGACCTTGAAATGAAAAGGTCTGCACCCCACTCCCTTTCCTTTCATTTCTCAAGCAGAATGGCAGTGCCAAGGGTTCTTAGGATTGGAAGGAATCCAAATGTAATGGATATGTCACTGAACCCCGAGCCCTAAACTGGAAGCCAGTGAGATGCATTCTCTATCACTCTTCTAAGTGAAGATTAAAACACCCAAACACCATCTCCACACCTCCACACCCCAAAAAAAAAAAAAAAAAAAAAAAAAAAAAAAAAATCGAAAAACCCAAGGATTCCATTTCCAGCAACAGGCTATGTGCTGCACAATATCCTCAAAACCCATAATCGCTGACCCCAGGACATCTCTCACCACCAGCTGATAACTGTCCAATGCTTTCTTATTGCAAGAACCTTTGCTATAGTCTGATTTATATGCAGAACATTGCATATTTTGGACTCAGTCCACTGTAGATGACCACTTAAATTATTGGGTCTTTATTTATTTCAATTATTAGTTCAAATTAATTGAAGAGGTTTGTTACTGAGCCAATGCTGCTCTGTTACCCCTGTACCACTGGAGCCAAGTAGTAAGATTTTTTTGAATAACAGAGATTAAATTTTGGTTCACTGTCTTTTATTTCTACTTTAAAAAGTTTAAAATACTGCATTAACTGGGTTATAATACACATGATGTTCTCTTTAATTTCTACTCTTTTTATGGGTTGGGTATTTTGTACAACAGTTGCTGTCTTTTCACTTTCAGAAAATCAAGACCCAGAATTTAATGTGAGATCTGCATATACATACATGTATATGTGAGCTATAAAAATTACAGCACAAATATCTACATATGCTGTCAGTTTTAAACAAATTAGTCTAAGGCTCTGAAAATATTCAATATGTGAGCATTCCACTTTTAGGTCCATGATATTTAAAATTACTAAGGCTGGCTTTTGCATTGCACACGAGACTTTTTTTTCCATTAAAAAATAACAACTGTAAATCTGTTTTCTCCTGCCCAAGTAGCCCTTTATGAGACACGTAAGGAAATGCAGTGTGTGGACTGTCATGAACAGAGCAATAATCATAAAATTAGAAACAAAAGAATCAGACAGAACAAAGCTTTTTTTAAAAAAAAAGATTCTAAATCACACACAAAACATTTGTTCTGCTCCAACTCTTTGTGAACTAATTGGCTCTCCTGGAGGGACAGGTAATTGTACTTGACTACACAAGCTGTCCTGAAGCTCCCTTGGAAAGCTCCAGTAAGCTTCCAGTGTTAGCAGCCATCAAGGATTTCACAGGTCAGGCATCGGATCGATACAGCTAAAAGCAGCAGGGACTGTAATGTCGACAGCAGGTTTCAGAAAACGCTGCAAGTGCCAGTTTGTTCCCCTTCATGCAGAAGCTCAAGACAGCTTAATTAACCCTTGGAAAATACAATTTATCCAGAGGCTCTGCGGGTCTGTACTGGGCGTTATTGGTGAACTGATAGCAGAGATACTGTAGCTGGCAGCTCTGAATTCCCATTTCCCCGTTTAATGCTGTTTCAGTTAGGATGCAAACAAAACATGATTTTAGGTGGATGTGTTTGCCTTGTCCTGAGGAGCATGCTACAGGAGGCCACGAAGGCAGCTGTTTTCTTAGAACTGGCTTGTGATTTTAGCCTGAGCCTGGCCCAGCAGGTGCATTGATCACTCACGTCTTGGGCTGTGTGTGTGTGTGTGCGCGCATCTGAGTGTGTGCATGTGTGTGTGTGTGAGAGAGAGAAAAAGAGAGAGGGTGAAAGAGTCATCTCCCACAGGTCTAAATGCTTCTTTGCCCTCTTGTAAAGATGTTCCCTTGTTAGTTGTCTATTTTTACTGTCTTTTAATACCACACCGCCATGAAAAGTACAGACAAGGTAATTTTCCACATCCCAAAACACCTACATTTTAGAAGACAAAGAACTTGCCAGGGGTGACAGACCAGTAAGAAGTTAGCTTGTCTGATGTGATATTCAAATTTGTGTCTCCAATGTCAGGCCAACAGGCTGAAGGGTTTTTTCTTCCACAGCTCTTTTCAAGCTAAGGAAATCTTCTAAGACGACATGCATAGAGCAAGGAAGAAAGAAAAGAATATCCAAGTTACTGAGGCTTAGCCATTTTAACATATAAATCTGCCTGTGAGTTCAGATTAAAAAATTATTTAAAATACTACCTACTTACACTACCAGTAGTTATGCTTTTAATTTGTATCATTTCAATAAAATCACGTAAATGCACCTTGTTCAGTTTATACTTACTTTCTTTAGTGAAAACATGCCCCTTTTGTTCCAGAACAGAGAATTCTCACTGATATAAGCAAAGCAGATACCACTTTCTTTCCCCTGGCTCACACTGTTTCTTATGGTAAAAGACTATAGAATCATAGAATCATAGA